>NC_133206.1:18316427-18398927 GCF_958299795.1 Porites lutea
CCTGGAAGATTGGAATTGTAGAAACAGCAGCTTTGCGCTGGGTGGTAAGGCGAACCTCGACTTTTTTAGAATTCAACAAGGCCGGGTTACGTCCGGCGTCGAAAAGGGAGGGGGAAAGGGGAAGAGGAGGGGGATTCCATTGTTTCTCACCTTCTCCCTTCCCTCACCTCCCCATTCTTTTCACCTTTCTCGCAGGCTAGTCGGACGTCCCCGTTTTTTTGTATCCTTCCCATGACAGACTGCGCTTTTCCGATTTTCCGCGCCACAGTGATGCAAAACAGGGATTCTCGTTGCTTTTTTCACTGTACTTTTTGAATGTGATACATGTCCCATAACCTTTTCATTTTTTCCTGACGTGTTCCCTCTGTTTACAGTCCATGCTGCCAAACCTGTCAGCTACTCCACCTTTTGCAACACTATTACGGAAAGACGAAGACAGCAAACCCAGCTGTTTACCTCCAGATAGTAACCTTAAAAATTCTTCAACGATGCTTAATAGAAAGGTATGTAACACTTCTCCTAAGAAGGCGCGCAACAGGTACTGAACATAAACAAACACTGTAAGCACATGACGTCGAGATAACTGAAACTGTATGAATAGAGAACAATTTGTATTACCATATTGATTTCAGTGTAGTCCCCCCCAAGTTTGAGAAATCATTAAGCTAAGAAGAGGAGGCTTTCCCTGTAGTGTCACTGTTGTTTCCATTATCAGTATTGTAGTGTTGTCAAGGATATCTCCCACTTTAAAAACACAGCAATACATTTGCCTCGTGCTTTGTCACTGCATAAGAACGCTGTTTATGTCTTAGTGTGTGTACTGAAATTTCTGGACCAAAGAGAACGAAACCTCCCCTTTTCTCTGGAATTATTTGCTACCACCCAGTGTAATCTCTATCTCAGTGAAACGTGCACAAACCCTCAGGTAAAGAGCTCATTTGGTTTCTGTATTATGATATTGCAGGATAGTTCATCGGATAAATTAGAAAGTAGACGGCCATCAACAGTTCCTCCTCCTACACCCAGTCAGCTGGGTTGGGATGATGACTTTGTCATGGTAGAACTGGTTAGTAATAAAACGTGCCCTAAACATACATTTTTGAATACAGAGGTTTAGATAGTGACTATTGAAAGTCATTGAACGGGTGCTAATTGATCACACTCATTTTAGAGGTTGATAACGATTTTGTCAGATAAGCATGGTTAGCTCATCAGTCGGTAGAGCACTTGACTGCAGAGCGGGAGGTTGCGGGCTCGATGCCAGCGGCCGGACCAACACTCAAGATCTTAAAATAACTGAGAAATGAAGGTGTTCACCTTGAAAACGGCGAGACCTTCGCGTGGCACGGATGACCATGTAAAATGGTAGTCTCATCTCTATTAGCGTCCTCGATTAGTACTTTTGTGCTAAAGACGTTGACTCTTAAATAAAGTGCTTTTATTATACAGCTATTTCGAGAGAGGCTGTCGAAAAAAATGTGCACGCGACAATTCCGAAAGGTAATATGAGATATGATCAATACACTGTTCCTGACACTGTAGCTGTCGAGCCTACTTTTGTTGCTTTCGTTTAGCATTCGCAAACGTACGTCCATGACCTCTCGCACCATTCTTACAAATTTCTGTGAAGAACAGTCAACTGAAAACCACCCACAATAGACACAATACCTTTCGCCGGATTGTCGCGTGCCGTTTTTCCGACAACCTTTCTCGAAACAACTGTATACTCTGCCATTAAAACCACCTTTTATAAACAGCATTACAGCTGGTACCATAGAAAGTGCTGCTCCCGCGGTGGTAAAAAGAGCTAAGAAGTGTCTCAGTGTTATTCTCAAAGACTGGTTCAGTCAATTCGTTGCAAGGCAAATTGATATCTGCTACGGCAGATTGTCACTTTCAGCTGTCAAGGTCAATCACCGGTTAGCCTGCGCCCCCCTGAGGGGAGAGGGCGGTTGTACAGAGGCTATCACTGGTCAGAACTGATCAATAATGTTAAATTTACAACCTTTCATAGCACTTGACACCAGATGCCTATTTTTACTTTTTAGAAGTTTTCAGTTTTATTGCCCATTTTGGGGCTGTTGCGCGTGAGAGCTCTGGGTTGGTGTTGTGTCGCATTGCACTATGGGAATGTTTTGGGGGCGCCAACACTTCTGTTATTGGCTAGTTCAAAGATACGCGGGAAACTGGGTCAAAATTCGTCCCGCACTGAAAACAGTCCCATGATGCAATCCGATCCTTCACCGAGCCAGTCTCCAGGGCAACTTCAAATAGCCCACGTTCAAAATGTTAAAATTCTAACATGACTCCGAGGCTTTCTGGTCATTTTTCTATATTTGGTGTGGCTTTCTTTGTATTCAAGTCTCTTTTGGGAATTGCGAGACAATGGAGTCGTGAAAAATTTGCAATTTCGACCCCAAACAGGCCTAAAGCCTCTGAGTCATGTTAGAATTTTTATACATATATATCGAATGTGGGCTATTGTCTAGGTGTGAGATGTTTTCATGCCTAGTTCTCCCTTTTTTACCAGAAACCAGCGTTTGCGTCACACTCAGGAACATCAGCAGGTGATCTCGGTAGCTTCTTTCGTGAATGCCAAGCTGCTCCGCCACTGAGTCTCTTTCAAGACAACGAGCTTCTTACACTCGACAATGTTATGGTACGTCATATAAGATAAAGCGATCTAACACACTTAATGTCCGTCACCTAAGGTTTTACGTAATGTGTCTGTCCATCTTCGTTGTTGTTTTTAATTGTCATATGTAGCTTTACTGTTTTTTGTTTTTTTACAAATTTTTTTAACTCTGGGACCACTGTAATTGGCTTACTGCTGCTGTGGTATCCCTACTTAATTAAGCATCTATTATTCTTTCTTTCAGTATATATTTATTATCTTTTCTTTTTTCTTTTTCTCTCTGTATCATGTAATAGGCGAAGCTTATAAAATAAAATAAATAAAATAAGATGTCACGCAGAACGCTGAGATATATACTCTGGGCTTGAAGTGGCCTCGTTTGGCAACAGTAATCTTAATACACGTCCACCTGGGAATGATAATGCTCGTGGGTTGTCTGATACTCCCCATACACTTTCGATTTTGATTGTTTGTCCGTTTCTTTTTCTCTGCCGTGCGTGTTTATTCCTACAGTTCAATGTAAGGGGTTAGCTTAAAAGAAACTGTTATGTTGCGTGGTTCAGGATCTTAAATACAAAGATTTGGTGTTGTCAACGGAGTTGATAAGGTAGCGAAGATTGACCACCGTAGGGAGATCGATTAGAGGACGTTTTGAGTTCTAGAGCTTCTAGAGTTCCTGTAAACTAGCTTTATAGCTACGTGTTAGTCACGTTAATAAAGTATGAGTGGTATGAGTATGAGCCCTTACAGGAGGAAGGATTAACACAGTTGGTAATAGTGCGCGGCCTTCCGCGCGGGAAGTCCCGAGTTCGATTCCCAGATGTAAGCACAAATCCTTCTTTAGACTTCTTTCTTTTCTGTACAGCTGTAAATGATTTTGAATACCTGTAAAACGGAGCACTGAAGGAGAGAGAGGGTAAAATGAGCGCACTGACCGTCGGGCTCTGGTTTGTTAATCAGATGAGGACAAGAGACTATAAAGGGGACAGAGAGGGCATCCCCCATATACACCCTATTCCATAGGTAATTCGTCTCGAGTTATTTTTAACACCACAGATCTCAAGGGGATTAGACAACAGCCAATCATATAGCGCGAATGTCTTCCGCGTGGATGACCCACGCTGAGAGCCACGCGTCCTTCACGAAATGACGCAGAACAAAATGGGGGAAGACGCGGAGAGCGATTTTGCTATTCCTTTTGTCGACGAAAACGACTACAGCGAGATTTCTGCGAAAGCTGTGTCAGCGAAACCGAAATTAAAAAAGAATCGCCCTTCCTCTCTTGTATAGAGCTAACAGTAGAGCAGGGAAATCCTTAACACACTGAATATTCTCTCAGGATCATTTATAATATACAGTTTGAAGAGAGCAATTTCTGGTTTGATGTTTATTTTTTTCAGTCTTTATAGCGATTATTCCTACCCACTTACTTTGTCAATTGTAGGCGAACCCTCCTAAAGCTGAATTTCAAGGGACCATATTCAAGCTCAGAAAGAGAAATAAAATTTCGTCGTTGCTTATTTACGTCCTCCATAAAACGCGAAATTAGGCATTTTCACGTCGTAGTCGTGCAAAGACGGGAAAGAAATGAACAAAAAAGTGTGTTGCACGTGCGAAGTTGTTGTTTTGCTAATTAAACCTATTGTTTTTTTGACGTTCTAGTTGTCGTCCGCGTCGTTGGATCTTAAACTCCCTAAATTGTACAAACGACCGGTTTTTTAAAGCACTGAAGTTACGACAACTTCGAGTTAAACTGATTTCACGGGTTGTCAAAGAGTCCAGCGATTCCTTTTTCCCAGGTGAGCGCCGACTCATTTCGCTTCAATATTCAGGAATGCTCTCGATCTTTTTACGCTTTCATTGCCTCTCGCCCGACATGTTTTGCACGGTGTTTGGTCATGCGAAACCTCCACGAAACATCCACGCCTCGCGCGAGGTAACTTTATCCCGATTCTAAAAATAACTCGAGACGAATTACCTATGGAATAGGGTGTATATGGGGGATTCCCTCTCTGTCCCCTTTATAGTCTCTTGGATGAGGACTATTTTTCAAGCTACCGGCGTAAAATAAGGACCGTTTACCTTTCTCCCTCTGACAAGGGATGGCGCTCGAAACTTTAGCATCTTCTTCACCTACGGTGGCCAAACTACCTTATACACTCAGCTGATAAAACCGAATCTTTGTATTCCTACAGTTCTCAATTACGACAATTCGGTCCTCAATGTATGTATTCTTGAAGCTCCGATTGCCAATCCAAATCTTCGCCTTACAACGGTTTCGCTACTTGTCAAATTCGCTACGTTCGAGTTCTAGTCGTCTCACTGCCTATTGGCAAAGTCAAAACCTTGCACCCTCGGAGGGGCAAGCTTAAAGGAACGAGAAATATATTAAGATTTTTTTTTCAGAGCGATTAAGGGAATAATTTCAGTGGTTTACAGAAAGTAGTATGTAGCGAATTTGTCGCGAACTAGGACGTAGCTAATTGGACAAGGGGCGAAACTGGTTGTTACCAAATATACAGTTTGGGTTAGGACCAACACGCCCTTTTCGTTAGCGCGGACTTTCAAAGCCAACTAATGTTGAATAATTAATTAAATTAATTAAAAATTTATGTGTGGCTAGTAAACGCTTTCATCTTGGGAATGGCATCGTTTTCGTTACTGTGCTGAGAAATTAGGGAGCTTAAGCCGGCAAAGAAGTTTTTGAGTTTTCAACCGGAAGTGGACATTTTGCAATATTCGGAACTGGTTCACCTACTTTTTTGGCCAAGTCGTCTCTTTAAGAGCAAGGCAAAAAACATTACGAACTTGACCGCGTTAAGATATATGAAAAGGGAAAATGTTTCGCGTTCGGTTGACGTGCTTCACTCAAAAACGCCTTTACTTCAACTCCGTATTAACGAAAGCTCAAAGAATTCCTTTTGGAAACATGTTATAAACAACACTGACTGGGCGCTTTATAAGGAGCAGGGCTCGAAAAAACTTGAATTCCAGTTTGGCCTTTTGGCAAGCAGCTCTCACGTTTTTCTTGTCAAGGGCCATTGCCTGTTTATCTTACAAGATGACTCTTGCCCATTAGGTAGGTAAGTTTAAACCAAAGTTATTACTTGCCCAGCGACAAAATTACTTGACCTGCACAACCGGATACGACTTTGAATTCTTTACGGGACTTTTTGTGAGCCCATGAAATCAAGTCTTTTTTTGTTCTTTATAGGAACGTTTGGATGGAGAGCTCTGCGGCTTTCGCGAGAACGCTTTTAAATTTGATGAACTTTTAGCAGACCTGAAACAGAGATGAACAGACTTGGGGATTTTGTGCGACGACGAGCTTTGAGCAAAGATGGAAAAATGTGCAAAGACGTGCAGGTAAAAGATTTAAACAAAGTACAACGAGGAAAGAAATAAGCAACAAGAAGTATCACGCTAAGTTCAGCACGGATATTTTACCAATTAAGACCGAGAACAGATTCCGAGATATTTTAATGCTATGGGCAGCAAATTTTTCAGGAGAAAGCTATTTTTATACAAAGAGACAGTGCAAGTGCATATGGATCGCGGAGGAGTTAAACACACTTCAGTCGAGGATAGAGTGTTCGTTATTAGCTTTATCTGCTAGTTGTTCAAAAGTTCAAAACTTGGACCTGTCATTTTGACGCTGAAGAAAACTCTAAGATGGAAGGGAGCATCACAGGATTGTTTAACCGGCGGCCAAGTTCATTTTTTTTTTGAGTCACGGAAAATTACTCTTTAGTGATTGGAATGCGTTGCGCATTCACTAAACCAACAAAAAACCGAGAGCGTTTGACGGCTTTTTTCATGCGTGATCACTCTAAGGTCAAACGTAGCCTACGAGCAAGCTCTCCATTTGGGGGATATCGTGAAAAGGACACGCGCGAGAGTCACGCGAGAGGAGACGTAATTCCTCCGCCCCTCGCCGCTCACTCGCTCGTTCTCACGCGTCTCACTTCACCCGCCCAAATAGCAGAGCTTGCTCACAGGCAAGGTCAAACGAAAGTCGCGCTATATTAATAGAACATTGAACAGGAATTTATTAGCGTTAGTTACGTCCATTCGTTTATGGTTACATTCGGTGAACGCATACCTTTTAGGCATTTTTTTTTTCACCCAACGTTTACGATAGTAGACGTAAGCTGTCGAAAACGATCCCAAAAAGGTAACTTATTTGAAAGATACGTAACTAGCTCTAGTTAAGTTGTCTCGTGTGAACACCAACAATGCGGTAGTCTAGCACCCAGGTGCCCTCTTTTAAGCTGATACTTAAGCTTTTTCGATTGCTTTTTATAGCATATTCTTGCAGACAACTGGAAATGATTCGTTATGATAACCGATCTCGCACAGACGTGAAAATTTGTATGCGTTTACAAACGTCAATGTATCGACGTTGGCTTTATCAAAGCTTTTGAACTGTTCTTTCTCTGTTCCTAGCCGGTGTTCTATAAGAAAGTGCTAAGTTTGGATCGAAATCCTCAAGAATGACAGCTTACATGAAGTCTTTGGAGAAGCAATTCCTTTAACCTGCGAAAACAGCCGTTTCTCCTCGCTCCTCGCGGCTGGGGACGTTTCGCGATGAGAAATGGCTGTTTTCGCAGGCTGCAATTCCCTGTGCTGCTTCTGATTCTATTAGGCTTTGTTCACACTCTCCCAGATAGCTTTAGCGCCGCCACGAAAATTATACCGGATGGAGCATCTGTTCACACATAAGAACGGTTGTGGCGGCGCGAGTTCTGTGACGGAGCGAAGCTGTGCCGCGCCGATCTCTGTAGTGGCGAGTCACGTGTCGGATAGGTGTTCACACTATACCATTCTCGTCCCCAGAGCCACTCGGCTTAATTTGTAACTAACCACGTGACCAAGAAACGACGGGCTCTGGGGACGAGAATGACACTATACTGGATAGCTTTTAAAGCTATCCGTAGGCGTTACGTCACTTGTGTGAACATAGCCTTACCCTGCGAGCAAAGTTTCTCTTGCATGGCTTTTAGCGTTTACGAAGTCGTTCGCGTCGCTTGTCAGTCGCGTGGTTACTTTGTTTTATACTAGCCTGCGAGCAAGCTCTCCTATTTGGGCAAGCGAAGCGAGTCTCGCGTGAACGCGCGAGCGAGCGGCGAAGCCGCGAGGGGCAGAGGAAAGGCGACAGGACATCTCCTTTCCTCGGCACCTCGCTCGCGCGTTCTCGCGAGGTTCGCTTCGCTCGCCCAAATAGGAGAGCTTGCTCGTAGGCTATTTTATACCGGCAGACCTCAGCAGAAAAGCCGCCGTCAATAACGCTATTTCAATTTTGTAACTTTTTTAATAGTCATTTAAATGATTAATTGAAAGTGTACAGAAAGTTGTGCTAAAACAAGTAATACAGTGGATTCTAGATTTTTCGAGCTACCTTGGGAAATGCAAATTTAAAGTTCGAATTATCGAGGTAATTTAATTAACTTTTATTTGACTGGCGATGAGAACTTAGGTTTGGTTCGAATTATTGGGAATTTCCCGCGAAAAACGAACGATTCGAAAAATCATGATACTAATGTAAAAGAATTCTGAATAAAGCAAGTTTCAAAAGGCAATTTCTTCTTCTTTTACTCTGTTGGGCTTGACAGATGTCAAGTTATATTTCTTTGCTGTTTTCTGCCAGAACCCCAGAAGTCACTTGTTTATTCGATGAGACGAAAACAGCCGTAAACACTTTTTAGCGCTTTATCGATAACACGGGGAAAAAACTAAAAAGAAAAAGAAAAGAAAGAAAAATTTGTATTGCTTCGTACGAGCCATCTAAATCAATAATAATTGTGGTTTCAATACACAATCGTACATAAGAGTACACAATAGTAAGCATTAGCTGGCCATTATTTTACTATATATATATTTTTTTGTTTTTTGTATTGACGCTAAGGATAGGCGACGTGGTCGCGGCAAATGGAAAGTGCTTTAGCCTTTCTCAACAAATCAAGACGTTTTTCGTTTGTTTCGTATCAGACGGTAAAACCTCAGCTTTATACCTTCGGGTAACCAAGCTGTTGCTAGTTTGCTGTTTCGTCAGAATCTTGCAGTTGCTGTTTCCCGTTACGTTTTTGATTTTCCACCGTTAAAATAATGCCAGGATCCCGGGGAAAAGTAGACATCTACCGTAGTTTATCGTTCATGTGAGTCTCCCTTGCTTAGCTTAGCTCCGGAGCAAATCACCGGGCTAAAACAAATCAAATGAGACATTTTTAATTATGCGAGTGAACAGTACACACGTTACAAAAAAGCTTAACTCTTTTGTACTTTATAATCATGCAGCCCTTTAAAACGTCTTTGCCAAAGTATTGATTCCATCTCCTATTATAAAGTAAGATTTAAAAATACCGATCAAGCAGACACTATATTACCATATTGCATACTTATCACGGTTTTCAGTGAAACTTCACGGAGTTTCACGGTTTCTATCACGGTTTTCAGTGAGACTTCACGGAGTGATTCCATAGCAACCATGACGAAAATAAAGCAAGTGAAAAGCACTAGCTGTCAACCGCTTATCAAACATTTGGAGAAAATGGCCGGCAGGTGTTTTTTATTCCAATGGGGACTTTGAAACCATATTTTCTATTTTCTTCTGTAGGACACATGCTGACCCGCAGTCTTCGCAGCAAACTCTTTTAATTGTTCTCCTTCGTTTCCGCTCCCATTTTCCGAATTTAATTGCAAGGTGCCTCTTCGTAAGTGGTTTTCATCACCTTTTAGGTCTTGATTTGTTTACGAATTCTCCTAACCGCGAGACTAGGACAAATATTCGATTTTCGAAATTCCCAAATTAAAGCTTGCCCATCGTACATATATTTATTAGCGCACGGCAGCCATAGGCAAAATTTGGAGGAGAGGACCAGGAAAAAAATGGTTGGCCTCGATTTTTTAGTGCGTTTAGCGCTGCAGAGGGATTTTTACAGTGCGAAGTAATAGTTTTGCAAAGCAGAGGAGATTGTCTGGAGTGTAAACAGAGTACAAACGTGAGATTGCAAGAAAGAATTTTTCTGGTTATTTTATAAGGATCGGTTATCCGTGCAAGGATCGCGCGTACAGTTTGGCGATCGTAAAGGTCAAGGCAAGGTGAATTATCCATGAAGAATAGAAACCTGAAATATGGATCCCGCTACCGATGAAACGGGAAAAGAAACTAATGGCCAGGAGGACGATAATAAAGACAAAGACGAAGAACCGGTCGTGGATGAAAATGAATTTCAAAAATGTTCACGGAAGGGTAGACGGGATGCTTGTCCGGACATTCACTGTAAATGCGGCGACTCTAAACACAGCGACCAGTGCTTGTTACACAAGGAAAACTTGGAAACTGAATTGGAAGAGAAAAGCATGGACGAAAAGACATGAAAGATTTCCCCGCTACGCACACTGCTCAGCACGCGGCCTGCTTGCTTTGAACGCCTTTTTAATTTGACCAGTGTTATTTATTTGTGGGCCGTCTGGCACGGAGCTGATGTTTGAACGAGTCTTATATTTTTTGGAAACAAAGTGTAAAGCAGCCATTTTTACCTACACTAGAGGCAAAAGATGGAGCAAAATAAGAGAAATATCATTATTTATAAGGATAGCAAAGGCGTTCTTTCGTTTATTAGATTTGTTTTTGAAATTCAGAACAAGATGGAGTTTTCTTTTTTTGTTCGTTTGTTTTTATCTCAATTTGGAAGCAGGTGACGAGAACCTAAAGATATCATGACAAAATCTTGATAATATTCATGGTTTTTGAAAATCAAATGTTTTGGTGTCTTCGATTGAACTGAAACCTCAACAACTGTAATTCTCCTTTAAATAGAAACATTTTACAAACTTCGCAATTTTTTCGCAATTTAAGCTGGTTTTTAACGTGAAATTCTTCTCGCAGCGTTCGTAAAGTGTTATGGCCAGTCTTAACGATTATACCTTTTCGTGCGGGGGGAGAGTTATCCTTTTTAAAATGCAATCCCTTAAAAACAAACAAGCATTACCTTCGTTGTAATAAAATACAGACTTTTTAATGCCGAAAGCATTTGTGTGTGTAAATTTTTTTCCCCAAAATAATCATGCTTTTTGCTTTTACATTTATATAACTAGATGTTATATTCAGTAGAACAATGAATTATTGATACAAATTACCAAGTGATATTGCGTGAATTTGTTTTTAACAGGAAAAATAGAAACCGAAAAGCCATCTTCATTTTTTACTTTAATTCTAGTTTTATTCGATAATTCGATATATCGGCTATTTTAGATTTCCTTTTGACCTAAAACTATCATTTTATTAACCTCACAATTGTATTTTTGCTGGTCGTTGTATAAACCTCCACATAATTGTACCTGGTTTTATTTTTGTACTTATTATTTCAGGTTACGTCAAGGAACATTTAATATACCCTTAGATGACTAGATAATTTCGTGATCATGCAATTTTTTTTCCATGGATTTTTTTCTACCGCCATTACTAAGTGAGCGCTGCTATGTAATCCATTATACAGAGTCTATTTTTAGTCCGCTTAGGTGGTTAACTCAGCTTTTATTCAACCGCTTCTGTTGATTAAACCTGTTCATCTTTGCACCTGTTTTTGTCGACTACAATGGATTTATTGATGTCGTACGAGGCATTTGTCAGAGATAATCTTTTGGAAGTCAGTAAATGGCCGTGTTCATTAAGCTTAATTCCTAAAGGAGTTTGACTGATGGTCGCCGGTCGCGGGTTGTATATCGCGGGTTCAGGTTGGAAGTCGCGGGTGCGAGCTGGATATCGCGTGTGCGGGTCGAAAGTCGCGGGTGCGGGTTTCGATGTTGCGCGTGGGAAAAATGATTTTGCGTGAAATTCAAGTTAGGTTCGAGGTAACTGAGTAAAAATGACTGCTGTAATCTTTTTTTTTTTTAATTTTTAAGATACCAGGATCGTTTTTTCGTGGTCTCTATAAGTTGAAGGTTGCGTGCAGACAACGAAAGCCAGAAACTATGTTACTACAGGCAGACCATCCGAACTGTTCGAGACATCATGATGTCACGCGCGACATGTGATCCCATACATTTACTGTATTTCGTAACGCCCGCACTAGGCTCGATTCAAGTGATCGCGGTAGAAATTCTTCATAAAACACAGAATTTTGCACCTTTTGATCCCAAATGTTGATATAATGTAAGAAAAGAGAATAAAGATAACTTACCGTATGTTTTTAGTGTCGTGTTCTCCCCCGACTAATAAAATTTATCTATTTATTCTGAGTTTATCAAGTCAATAGGAGCTTTTGAAAGTTTGTACTGCTTCCTTGCAAATTGTTGAAATTTGCACCCATTTCGTGATTATAATTATTTTCGATTCAAGTATATTAAAAGGGTAGGAATTTCACGAGTCATTTATGAAAGGATAGGGTAAACTCAGGGTAAACTGTCATAGCAGTCTGCGAAAGGACCTAAAAGGGCCAGCACACGCGTGTTATGGCTGTAAAAAGGACGAAGAAAACTTCCTGGCTAAGTGATGTAAATGACCGTGCATTTCAGTGTTCTAAACTTGGTATGTGAAAAGGGGTATCATTCGTCAAGTAAAGGTATACGATAGGGGGACCTTTTCTGTCAAAAATGGTATATTAAAGGTAAGGGGTTGGACCTGGGGGCGGAACCCCCCCTCCCCCCGTGACCATAGCAGCTAGTCATCCTTCCCCTCCCCCGGTGACGATAGCAGCTGGTGGTCCTTCCCCTCATCCCCGTGATGATAGCAGCTAGTGACCTTAAAGTTAAAAGCATGCTTCCCCACTTCAGTTCTCTGCGAGGCCTGGTCCCAGGCTACCTCAAGGCAACGAGAACGTTGACGTCCCTGGCCACTCTAGTCGCCAGCTAGGCATTTTCTCAACGGCGTTGTCCACGCGAAGTAGTAGTAGGGAGCTTAGGCAACCACGACGACGAAGTACAACGACAACGTCAGAAAAAAATGGGTTTTATGAGCAAAACAACAGCTCTGCACGTCAGCACGTGTATCACGCTTTTTATATACATTTCTTTGACATCCGCTGCACGACTGTGACGTGAAACCTCCTAAGGCAATGTTTTAGTCTTGGAGGATGTGAACATACAAGGACGATCTTTCCTTTCTGGTTTTGAACCTGGATAAAGTCCTTTTTAAAAAATTCAATTCCAGGAGAAATCGCTCGCATTTGACAAATTACGCGATATAACTTAGAAGGGCGCCAATTCATTTTTCAGTTTCGTATGTTCGGTAGGGAGCGGTAGCTAGGTGGCCAGCTTCCCAAAAACCTAAATTGATCCACGTTTTCAGCACCGTCGTCCTCGTCGTTGCAGAAAGTTCTCGATCGGCGAGTCTCTGTCGGTGACGTCACAGCTCACGGTGGAGTCCAGGTTTGACCGAGCCGAGAACATCCAGAAACTAAGCTGGTCCCAGATTTCGACAGATTTGTTATATCTTTTCTCTCTTTTTCTGTGCTCTGGCTCGTTCACGACCGACTACGAAAAGCTTTTGAACTCGTCGTGCCAGACATGTTGCAACAAGTGGAAACCAAACTTCCGGCTGTTCAAACATTGGATAGCGCTATCCACCCGATAAATGGTCATAAATCACTGTCCAGCGGATAAGTCCCGGGGGGGGGGCACTTTAGGAATTTCTGGGTGGGGATGTGCCGCTGGGAGCCTTGGAACCCTTAACCTTTACCAGAGCTAGTTCAGCTGAATTTTGCTACCCTATACTAGAGTAAACTCCCCAAATCCCCCTATCCTAGAGTAGCTGTGTGCCTAGCCTGGATAAAATCTTCAACCAACTGATCAGTTTCCTGAAAAATGATACCCTATTCTAGAGCCAAACGCTCTGATTTATATACCCTATCCTAGAGTAAACTACTTGAAAACCATGCCCTTCACAGCGGCACATACCTATATAGCCCATATATGGCAGTACCCCCCCCCCCCCCCCCCCCCCCCCCGGGGGGATAAGTATTACTTAAAATAATTGCAGTATCCACTGGATAGCGCTATCCTCCTTTTAAACAACTGGGGCCAGGACGCTTTGGATGTCTGCGTTCTCGTTACATGGCTCCCTGCCCCCTATCTTGCCCAAGTTAGTTGTTTTGTACCATTCCTGGAGGTACTTAACAAAGTTTTAGACGGAGAGGCTCCGCTCCGTGGTGCAACCACTTACCCTTTATAATTATACCATTTTGGGCAGTAGGGGAACCCCTTTCGTATACCTTATATTATATCCCTTTAAACTGCAGTAAATGCACTCCCTTTAAGATATGAATAAAGCCCAAACCAGAACGTTTTCTCTACTTTTTCACAGCCATAAAAAACAGCTGTTAGCGTGTTATTCCTTTTGGGTCTTTTCACGGTCCAAAATCATGACAGAATTTCCTACCCTTTCATATACCTGAAGCCTGAAAAAGGTACCCCTTTCGGGGCGGAGCCCCCCGTATAGGCCATCGTAGGGAGAATCCCTCGGGAACCATTCTCGTGCCTTGACCCTGTCGTTTCTCTTGAACAAATTCAGCCGAGTGGCCCTGGGGACCAAAATGATTTGCATTACTTATTCGTGAGATGTCAGGAGCCTCCTCAAGATTAGGTGCTTTTGATCCTGAAAGACGTATTGACAATCAAAGTTCAATTCTGTATTACTCTATCTCCTGTACATCACACCCTGGGGGCGGTAAATGTCATGTTAATAAACGTTCGTTTTTTTTGGAGAATTTGCGATTGATAGGTTTAGTTTTAACCCCGAGGAAGGATCACGGATTTTTCTTAAACAAAGGTGCGCAAAGCAAAACAATAAAGGGTGTAATTGCAAAAACAAAACAAATTCAAAGAGATACGTGTTATGAGTATTAAAACTTTTTGTTTATTTTAAGTCAAACTAAGAATAAAATTGCGTTTGAGGGGTTGTAATGTGTTGCTTTATTCTGACAAAAAAAGGCCTTCAGTGTGGGCTCAATGGACGTAAATATTGTAAACATAAAAAAAAAAACACAGGAAAAGTACTTCCTCCAATAACTTTTTCAAACTTAATTCAGAGAAATACATCTGTTGAAGGCACTGGATACCTTCATGAGTAAAGCTTCATAACTGTTTCCCCTATGTAAATACAGGTGTGTGCATACCCATAGTTCCAACCACACAAAACTGACTCGAGTAACAACCTAGTTGAAGTAAGCCCTCAACCTCCAACCTCAACTCAGATCTCTTTTCCACAAAACTGACAAGTGATCTGGGTACCAGATTACTCAGTTGTCTTCTAAGCAAAGGCGAGTGGGTATGCTTCACTCTATCCAAACAAAGATTACAAGTACCAGTTCCATCAAATTAATACATTTTATTGAACTTCAACTCAATGTAAAAGGAAAGTTTAACGGTAAGACTTCTGGTAGCGAGATCGGGCACCAGGTCCACCAAATTTCTTGGCCTCGCAACGGCGTGGGTCTGCCACAAGCAGGGAACGGTCGTACTGGACAAGGATGTCACGGATCTCTCTTTTGGAAACCTCATCCACAACTAAAAAATCCAACAAACCATGAATGGTTAAAGGACAGCTCTGCTTCCAGGGTGAAATGACAGCAGCTTCTGACAGCTCATTTTTGAGCACAAGTCTGTTATTACTTTTTTGTTTGAAAAATGTGTGATTATTCCCAGTTTTCCCTAATATTTCAATAGCTTATGCAAAGACATTCCCTTCCTGCAGAGTCGAGGGACACACACAGTTTACTTTGTATAACGAGGAATGGTAGCTGAAACAATAGTTGACTGGTCCAGCCTGCCTTCTGAAGGTTAAGTAAGCTGCTGCTTAGGGCTTCTACATCTTTGTAAGGGGCTTTGGGCAGGCTTATAATTATTTATTAGAGGAGCTTATATCCAAGGGGGCTTAAAACTGCAATAGAAAAAGCACTTTGAAAAAAGCTACAGTAGTGCTGATCAAAAATAGCTTTAGCATTTGCTGGTGTTTAATTAAGCTTCAAAATGTCATAATAAATCAAATTCATTTCAATACATTTGGAGAGGTGCTGATCAGTGGATGTACATTTTTGTTTAGAGGTAAAAAGGCCCATAACTGGAGGGCTTACACTGTATAAGTGGCAGTGTACTCACATTTTTGATAGTAGGCTACCAAAGACTTGGCTATGGCTTGACGGATTGCTAAAGAAAAAAAAAAGTAATTAGTTAACTTTACTTTGCCACACCATGTTACTCATAGTTTAAAATTAATGTCCTTTGTTTCTGGGTGGAGCAATATACATGCTAAATGAAATTCAGGCTGAGTCAAACTCGAGACAATGCTGGCCAGCAGTCTCTCACATTTTTGAGGGTGCCCTAATAGCTTCGCAGGGGCCTTTGCTTTTACAGCTTGGCAGCTGAGGTTAGCCCATTATGTTCACGTTGCTTCTCATTGTTAATGCTTGTTAGCCTGTTTTCTCCCTTCCCTACCCTCCCTTTGGTAAGTATATGGTAAGTATTCTAGGTTCCACTGGTTAGCAGTGTGACAGTGCCTGCGTGGTTACTGCTCTCTGCTACAGCCCTTGGCTCTGTCAACTTAAATCGTGCACTTCCCCCCCCCCCTAACACTCATCTATGTTGATGAGTTTAATGAGTTGGACACAGCGGAAAATAATATTTGAACCACGGATAAAATTGAACTTAACCTACTTTGATCAGTTATAAAAAAGATAGTTAGCATAAGGCCACTCTGCCTCCTGTACGCCCAGGGGGGTACTCGGGATTTCAAGTGACGGGGATGATCGAAGGATTTTTTTGGGTTTGAAATTTTCGATTCCGGGATTTTTTTGGGTGTGAAAATTTGGCAAGTATTTTTTTGGGTAGCTTGATTTGAGTAGGGATTTTTTGGGGGGTATTGAAAAGAATCGGTAGTGCCCTGGCTGCGTAGTTCTGTGAATTAAGTACAAACAAATGACTGCCAGATGAGGGAAAGGATATATTGAGATGAATAAACAAACACGAGTGTTCAATTTCCAATGTTTCTCTTTGTGTTATAGCATTACTCCTTTCTTGAACTTTTAAGGGCCACAAAATCGGCATGGGATTTTTTGGGGGTTAATTTTTGGTCCAGGGATTTTTTTTAGGTTTTGCTGGAAGCCCTAGGGATTTTTTTGGGTCTTGACTTTTGGCTCCATTCGATCATCCCCGTCACTTGAAATCCTGAGTACCCCCCCTGGGCCTGTATGTGCACACAATTTATGAAAAGACAAAGGTGGAAATTACCGTGAGACCTGCATTGGGAAAACAAAATATAAAGCTTAAGACATCTATTAATAGTAGGTTGTTCTAAATCAACAAGTGACAGCAGTGAATGGTCCAGCGTGCAAAGAAAGAAGTGTCTGATAGCCTGGGGCTAGTGGATTTTGGCTACGGGCTAGTGAATTCTGTTTTTAACTTACCCAATGGGCAAGTGATGTTTTTTGAGGAATTCGAATGACAGAAGAACTGTGAAATCAATTCTGCTAATCAAAATGTTTTTAAGGCTAGTTGAAGTGACATCTGGGCTGGTAAATGCTAGCTTCAGCTTGCCCAAATGGCAAGCCGTACAAATGATTTTCTTCACACCCTGTGGTTGCTGTATTAAAAAATGTTGTAGACAATACTATGCTCTTCTAACACTTACCATAAATCCTTGACACATGACCACCACCCTTAACTCGCACACGGATATCAACACCCTCAAATCGATCCTTTCCCAGGAGAAGGATAGGCTCTTGAACCTAAGTCACAAAACACAACCAGTTATGGGCTTTGCTCTCAATTTTAAATTTTTACATTAAAATAAGCCATCCCAAGTTTTATGAAATCTCCCAACGAACCACATGGTTCTTTCATAAACTGGAATCTAGGGTTAACATAAATAGCACACAGATGGCAAAAACCATGATCTTCTGACCGGCAGCTCTGCTGGGCTTTTCCTTTGATTCTTAATTAAAGGATGGCAAGATCAGTCCCCTACTTCGGAATTAAATGGCCTACATCAAGACGTTCTGACCAACCTGGGGATCAAGGCTCAATTTTCTTATGCTTAAGAAACAAAAATTCCCTTGCTCCCAAGGTACTGGTTATGTCGAAAGAAACATCTTCATGGGACATTCACTTTGTATCTTCAAGTACAGTACAAAAAAAATAACAAATACCTTGTATCTAAGGGTTGATGGTTCTACTAGGTGCAAGGGACATCCATTTATCTTGATGAGGCCATTTCCACGCTTGCAGAAGGCTACAGCTGTGGCCGTTTTCTATAGAAACAATTGTCCACGAATTATTCACACTACACAAAAAAGTATCGTTCTGATAAAGATTTCTGAGATACAGCAATACCCAATGAGAGCATTTATAATCAACTGTTACTATTATTTTGTTCTCAGGACAGTAGTCCACCTATGATCATGCTCTGTGCTGTAATTAAACTGCAAAAAAAAAAATTCGACACAATCCCATGCAGTTTTTTTTATACAGGTACACTTTCTAACTCACACTCTACTAATTGTCAATATGATCATGAGGAACAGTTGACGTACCATATTTAAGGTTCATACGGGAACAACAATCCAGTTGATTATAAGAAGCTTACTAAATTTCGGTCAGTAGTAAGAATAATTCACAGCCAGAAATGGGCTATCCGAGGTAAATAGTGATCCCCCCAAAATTCACGTGAATACAACTCAATGTCAAATACAAGAGGTTTAACATAAGCAAATTGTACCAAACGTTGAACCGCTATCAAATTTACAATGCACGTGTCTGTTTCGTCAACATAGAACAACCACAAATTCGTTCATTTTTTGCTTACCTTTCGTCCAAAAACTTGAACTGACTGACTCATCTTAAAACAAAGTACATATTGAATGAAATTAGATATAAATCAACGACACATTGATGCAAAAAAATCGAGATTTTGAAGTAGATTTCTCATACCTTTCTGTTCGAAACGAAGAGTTGAAGCAAGAGGGAGACAACCTTGTGCGCATGCACCATTAAAGGCACGCATCATGCAAACGAGGCTAGATTTGAGAAATGGAATCTTGGAAGGACTGACTGGACTCTCGTTCCTAAGGGAGGGAAGCGAGCACTGTTTGAGTTGTTTGACTTTTTGTATATTTCCTTACCAGAAGTGTATTCAGTGATGACTAGAGAGTTTATTCTTGCCATGAAAATACAACAAGTAGCATTGAATTCGTGAAAAAAGGAAGAAATTACAACCCTGGGAACTCAGACGGGTGCAGGGGACACACTTCCTCTCCCCTAAAACAGGCAAACACAGAAAAAGAAATGTCTGAAATAGTTGTATAAACTGACTAGCGTAACCAGGAAAGCAGCCGTCAAATATGAGCTCCTGATTCTCCTCCGACTCGTGACTGGGATAGTACAGAACTGAACATGATTAAACACCCTGGGGACGAATAGAGGTTGCCATAGTAGTTGTTCCGAGAAATCATGTCAGGAATCCTGACATCATTTATCCATTTTATGTGGTTGATTTTAAATGAGGTTGAGATAAGGGGATATATACACACCAATTCGCTCAAGTAACTTTCCCTGATATATTCAGTATCCCTCATTTCCTTTTACCAGCACGTGCTGTTTTGAAAGGTTTAGTAATGGCTTTGTCTGTGAGTTGTCACGGACTTTCAGGAGATCAGGAGGGAGCAGGTATGAAAATGACGGCGCCGTCCCTTTTAGGGGTAAAAATGCAGAGAAAATAGGGGGCGACAAGGGTACGGTGGGCGGGAGACGGAGTCCTAAAACGTTGAGTAAAGGATTAGAAGGTTCTTGCTGATGTTTTTCCTTCAGCGCCGGAAAGTTTGAGTACCTTATTTATGAGGGATGCTGTTAATTAAGGAAGAAAATAGCAACCCTGAAAACTCAAACAGACTACATTCCAGCAAAACTTTTCACTTAGTTATTTAATTTTCTTTATTGTTCTCCCAATTTTAATGTCCGTATGTGGGACCGTCACTAAGTGTCCGTCTCCAGGGAGAGATGTCCGTCTTAAGGGGAGTTAAATAAAAGGGTTAAAGAAAGGCAGGGATCAACTCTTGATGTCTGTTTTACAGAGGAGTCCGTCTTACAAGGGTGAGACAGGCACCTCTGTAAATCGGACACCAATTTATTTAACTCTCTTTAAGCGGACATCTCTCTTAGAGACTTAGTGCCGGTCCTAAAGGTGTCCGTCTTAGATAGCGTCTTGTCAGAGTTGACTGTATTGTTTATCGTTTCCGTTTATTTGCATTTGATACTGATAGGGACATGTCGTCGCCAAAACGTCACGTTTTTACCGCGCTCAATACTTAATGTTTCGCAATCGAAAAAAAGGCTTTAGGGAGAAAGCCAAGAAAAAAGGGGAGCGGGAGGCGGGAGGTTATTGTGGTACGTTTTAGGGCCTTTAAGGGTGTTGAGTGAAAAGAACTTAGTCATAGACCCGATATCTATTTACTCAATTGTATTCTTTTTGGTATATAGTCAACTTGGCTCTCTCAGACAGACCCGGTCGGGACCAGCAATAACTGACCGTCTTAGAGAGGCGTCTGTCTTATAGAGAGTTTAGCATTGATTAGCAACAGTAAAGAGCAGGGATCAACACTACGGTACCGTCTTCGAGAGGAGTCTTTAAAAGGGGCTCAGGGGCGGATCCAGGATTTTTTTTAGGAGGGGGTGCACTCGTCTCTCGCTCTACTTCAACACCAATAAACCACATAGTTTTTTTTTTTTTGCCGAATACTAGTCATCTCAAGGGGGGGTGCTTACCCACTGCACCCTCCCCCTAGATCCGCCCCTGGGGCTATGCCGCGATGATATCGCTGTCTTAGATCAGTTAGGTTAATAATGAAGTCATTACTTTCTACCTCTACCCATACACAAAATGTTCCCGTACAGTTATGAAGAAAATATCAAACAAATTTCATCAGGAAACACTAACCATAATAACGTTTTTGTTGGTTTTTGCAGGCATAGCATTAAAACTTGAAAAAGTTGGCCCAACTTTTTCAAGTTTCAATCGATGTCCATCCTAGCCTGCGTAGCTAGGCTAGCGGGATTCTTGTGCCCGGGGTACTTTCTTGACTGTAGCCTGTGAGCAAGATCTCCATTTGGGGGATATCGTGAAAAGTACACGCGCGAGTGGCATGCGAGGGGAGACGCTAGAAATATGTGCCCCGAAAAAACCTCAGGAAACTCGGGAAACAGGGCCACTTTAAGAGGTTAAGCCCTGACGGACAATGTTAGAAAGTGGATGGGTTACCAACCTAGTAAATTGTTTCATTATTACTTTATTCAGAGCAAAAGTACAGGATAAGCTCTCATTATCTTCAATTTACTTTTATTTAATCTGGCTCTTAATTTAAGTGTTATTTTAATGGTATTCTTAAGCTACCTGTTAAGGTTTACATTTATTATTTTTATCGTGCAGCCGTATGTCTTCGATGATGATCCCATTCTATGAAAATGAGGAAGAGAAGACCATCGCTGGTTCATTTCCAAGATTATAAAACGTTACCCTCCAAACGTGCTGGGAGTAGAAAACTGCAAGAAAACAACGAAAGAAATTAGTTGCTAATTGATTAAACAGATCTTGGGATCTTCATTGGCTTAAAGGATGAAATGGCTGGGTATTAGTAAGTTCGTTTTCCTGCCATCTGGTCCTAACAAGCTTGGCCAATTAAGACACAGAATAAAGGATTTACTCATCCAATGCTGTGCAGTTTCATTGTGCTTTGATATGAAGACAGAAAACGAGGTAACGTAGTTTATTAGTTTAAATGGTCTATTCGGGAAACAATTCCAAAAATTGACAAAATTAAGTGCATGATCCAAATGTGCCACCTAAGTATCTCTTGGACGCTTCAGCTGTGTTGGCGGGATTATTCTGCAGTTACGGCTAACTGAACTACATTTTGGGGGGGGAGGAGGGGGACTATCAAAGAAGCAAATTACGCACCCAATGCCCCACTCCCACACAAGTTAGGTGCAGAGACAAAAATCATTTCTTTGACAGACATATTTTGCTAAAACCCTCGACCCTGCCAAGGCAAAACTGTGGAAAGTTGTTTGTTTTTAAAACCGCACGCACATTTAAGAATAAGTTGATACTTACAGACATCACCCTGATTTAACTGAAACTCAAACTGCTCACATTCGTTTTCACAGTCATCAACTGGAAAAAGGGTGATAGTTGTTGAGCCAGTCACCTGAGCAATCCAAATACTGTCAAAAGTACCACGTGCCTAGAGATAGATAAGATCAGTATGAGTTGCATAGAAGATTACCTAAGAGCATTTATATGGAATAGATTTTTAAGGCATTGATCAAGTTAAATTGATCAGTTAAAAAAATCATTTACAGAGGTCTTTCAGAGTGTATTCAATTTCTTCATCCTCCTCTATTACTATCAAGCAACAGGCACACATGTGCATAACAAACCTATTTAACAATTGCTTCACTAGGAACAGGCAAATAAGCTACAATGTATGTATTACTATTATTGTGGGTAAGAGTGAAACTCAGCCCCAATTTCCTTTGTCTTTAATTTAGGGTTAGCAAAAAGAAAGGAAAGGGAGAATGAACCTACTAATAGGTTGGAACCATTTTAACCTTTGTCTATTTTTGACCTACAACTTACATAATGCATTGCATTGTACTCTTGTTGTGAAAGAACGATAAATTTACACATGTTAGATCAAGTCGGGGGAGTCACTTTGGGTCTTACAGCGGTTTTCACTTGACTGTCGTAAAACCAAAACCAAAGTAAATACACTAGCCAACCAAAGGGCGTAGTAAAACCAAAACCAAAACCAAAACCAATCCCTTTCGACAGTCAAGTGAAAACCGCTCTATTCCACGTGCTACTTGACTTGATTGCAGTCAAACATCACAAAAGGAAAAGACTAAGAGGACACAACCCGAAAGAGGTAATGCAATATGTACAAAGTTCATTTTCCCTTTCCTCTTAAGTTACAGTCTGAAACACACCACTATAGCTCATAAGTAGAGTTTAATGCAAACACGGAATGGATATCATGATAGGATATAGAATAAAATACTTTGCTAGAAAATGAGGTGGTCAATAAGAAGTAAATGGGCTATGAAAGTGTGGTGAATAAGAAGTGGAAAGGTTTACTTCTGACAAAAAACAATACAGGCAGGGCTGTCACGAAGATTTCAAGTTGTTGGGTATATGAAATTAGTGGGCAGGGAAATGAAGAGCTGGGAAGTTCCTTTGGTTTTACTTTACTTTTGCTTCCTGTGAAAGTAGCTAGGGATTAAGCTCATAGAAGCCAGGGAAAAATTCCCAGCCCCTGGTTCTTAGTGACAGCCCTGACTGCAGGGTAAGCAGAGTACTTACTGCCTCTGAAATGATTTCTTTATCAGTGACACCTTCTTCCAGTGGTTCACCTGGTTGCAGCAGATAAATTGACTTGTCTAAAGCACCCTCACTGTGAATGCAGTAAGGACGAGGAAACATGGTTCGCAGCATTCTCAAGCCCTTACCATAGCAAATCTTCCTAAAATGACAAAACAGAAAAAAATCAGGTCATGTTCAATTTTACAAAAAACATTTTGTGTCTTCTGCTTATTCTCTCTTCTCCTGTCCAGCCCCTTCTGATCCCCCTCTTCCCTCTTGCCTTACCTGTCCTTCACTTCTCTGCTCTTTCCTTCCTTTGCTTTGTACCTCCTCTTCTCTCCTTACATCACTTCATGCCACATCTCTTCCTTTCCATTTGATTACCTCCTCCCCTTCCCCTCTTTGCTTCACCTCTAGCCACTCTTTTTTTTTTTACCTTTACATCATTTCCTCCCCCTCCCCTGCCCTCTCTACTCCTCTTCTCATAAAATTTTTCTCCAATACTTGAAATCCATTCCTTCCCTATATCCCCTTTTCCTTGCCTTTCACCCCTCCGCTTAACTTACCTCTTTTTCACTTCATACTACTTCTCTTCTTTTCCATTACCTCCTCCCTGTCTCCTTCCTCCACTCTTTGCTTCACTTCTAACCCCTTCTTTTCCAGCTTCACTTAACATCCTTTCCTCTCCCTACTCTGCCCTGCACCATTTCTCATAAATCTCTTTCACTTCTTGAAACTGGTATATTCCTTTCCTACAGTGTACACCTCCTTTAGTCTCTCTTCCCTTCCCTGCCCTCTTCCCTTGCTTTGCATTTTTACTTTTTCCCACTTCACTTCCTTTCATCTACCTCCTCTCCTCTCCTCTCCTTTCTCCTCCCCTCTCCTTTCCATCTTTCCATCCCCACTCTTCTTTCCTTAATACCCCCTCCTGTCTTCTCCCTACAAGATACAAAAAGATCACTGTAACTAAAGGTGCATAAGCTAGGTTGTGCTGGCAATCCTTCAAAAAGGAATTCTCCCAAAACCATAGTTAGTAGAGGGGACCAAGCTTTGAATTTTTAGAAAATTAATTACTAACCAAGATATGGTTTTTCCTGCTGCCTGGTAATGGTTCCACTCTGCCAAGAATTCTGTCAGGCTTTTGACTGATTCATTTAAAGCTCCATTCGTGTAGAACTCACAGGCATCAAGCTCCAAGTCTGCTTGATTTTCCTTGAAAAATGTCATGAACTTTTCAAAGCTGTGCTCTGTATCCCCATAAGCTGGCATGTTCCTCACTAAAACAGGGTACCCAGTGTCATAGTAGCGCCTTTTGAAGACTGCCTTTGTGAGATTTGCACTGGAACGGGCTGCAATTTTCTTCACAGACTTGCATAATTCACAGTCAGGTTTATCTGCAAAGACAGGTGAAATGAATGGAAACTGTAGCAGGTTATTACACACCACCTCAAAACCACCTCTAAAGGCCACCTCTCCACAATGGCTATCTCTCAAAAACAGCCACTTTTTTGTCCTGGTGGACAAATCAAATTATCGATACAATGACACTTGTTTAAACCTCTCTGTACAACGGCTACCTCTTTAAAATGCCCACTTTCTTTGGTTCACAAGATGGCTGTTTTGAAGAGGTTCAACTGTAGCACAGATTTCAAACACAGTTTTTTAAAAAAAACACCTTCTAAGTCCTTTTGAATCAGGCCAACTCTCAAACCTTAAGATTGTATACTTGCTGTTAACAGTGTCAAGAAGGGTTACAACCCAGACACACATAGTACTTCAATCTCATAATATTTACAAACAGATTAGGAAGCTGATTGGGTGCCCCAAACCACAGCCTATTCTAGGTTAAAGTGGTGAACATTTCAATAATTCTAACAACCTTTACTCTTGATTTTATTAATATTGACAAGAGAAAATAATCATTATTGATGATTGTTGCTCTTGAGACTTTTAGGGTTAAAAAGATTTGACTGTTCTATTTACAAGTCTGTGCTCTGAAAACAAAGGGGATGTATTGCTTATCTGACCCTAGTGTGTGAAATCTAGGCTACCCAGTATATCATTTTCACCAAAAACTTAGATTTCCTAGTCACCGAAGAGCAAATGTAAGGTGTCAGGGGCAATCAGGTGCCACTACAGCACAGCTTTTAGTTATTACCTGGAGTATACAATGGATTATTCACCATGCATTCCCATGAACCGAACTTTGATAAGTCATAGATACGATGAAACGGAAGAGACATAAAACGAATGACTCGCTGCAGGGGGTACTGAAGGTCAGCTGTTGCCTGTCCAATGTACAACCCAATTGATGGATTTGCACTACTTAACAATGACACCGCCATGTACAGCACAACTGGTAACAACAGAATGAATCCTGCCACTTGTAAACAACAACAGAGGTAGCTGCGGTTCCTGGTTTTAGTTTTACTGTCATCCTTAGGAGGAGATTGCGAAGGTCTTTCTGCAAAATTGAAAACAAATAAAAGAGATACTTGTTCAGCAATTCACATTAAGCTGTAGTTTTTAAAATTAATATTTTTGATTTTCCTTTAATGAAAAAACTAATAGGCCATCCTAAAAAAAGAAAAAGTGCGTCGTAGTCCCAGGGGTGTACTCGGGATTTCAAGTGACGGGGATGATCGAATGGAACCAAAAGTCAAGACCCAAAAAAATCCCTACGGCTTCCAGCAAAACCCAAAAAATCCCTGGACCAAAAATTAACCCCCAAAAAATCCCATGCTGATTTTGTGGCCCTTAAAAGTTCCAGAAAGGGGTAATGCTAAAACACAAAGAAAAACATTGGAAATTGAACACTCATGTTTGTT
Organism: Porites lutea; assembly: GCF_958299795.1. Taxonomy (NCBI): domain Eukaryota; kingdom Metazoa; phylum Cnidaria; class Anthozoa; order Scleractinia; family Poritidae; genus Porites; species Porites lutea. Next base: position 18,342,235 of record NC_133206.1, read on the forward strand.
TATTCATCATACCATCTGAATATATCCTTTCCGTCATCTGATTCTTTTTAATACCCCAAAAAAGTCCCTACTCAAATCAAGCTACCCAAGCCAAATTTTCGTACCCAAAAAAATCCCGGAACCGAAAATTTCAAACCCAAAAAAATCCTTCGATCATCCCCGTCACTTGAAATCCCGAGTACCCCGCCCTGGGGTCGTAGTTAAACCATTTTCACTTGCAATAATTCTTTTAATCTGAAAAATGAGCATATTAACAGCACAGAGAAAAACAGGAACATAAACAGGATTTTTTACATTATACTGTGCATTTTGTTCATCCAAATATGTTAATGTTAACTTTTAACGTCATCCTGGGTTACCTGGGCCCCCTATTCCAATACTTCTTGTGATTTTTTTTTGTAGGTTTTTTTTTCTTCAAATATCCGGCCTACCGACCCAATATCAGGAAACGCATTCGATGCTAAAGGAAAAAAAAGGGGGATGGCCATGAAATATACAACAGTGTTCTAAAAACTCTCAAAGGGTATATAAATAGGTCTAGATAGCAGCAACAATATAGATAGTCGTATAAACATAACAACTTTCTTTAATTTTCCAGACATGTTTCGACGGTACATCCGTCATCTTCAGTGTTACATATTTAAATTCAACGGCGATTTCAAAATATGTAACACTGAAGATGACGGATGTACCGTCGAAACATGTCTGGAAAATTAAAGAAAGTTGTTATGTTTATACGACTGTATATAAATAGGCAAATAGCCACGTGGGTCCAATATTTGTTTTTATGTGGGCTGATAGAAATGTGTGACGTTTTGGACCAACTGAAATAGCAGTCGCTTGATCTTCAATATAAGCTTTTAGCATGGCTAACTAACTTCAATCTGAATGCTCATGTTAATTCTTTATCCACGAAAATCAAAATAAGCTTGTATATCTGTCAGTATAGATAAGAGAAACAGAAATACTCTTAAGTTAAGTATGAAATCAATCAAAAGAGTTCAAAAAATCGAAAGTATATGTATATATTCTGCTTTCATCAAGATGAAAAAGAAGAGAAAGCTTTTAAAATTTATACGCTTACCTCCCAAAGCGCGCAGAATGGCCTCGTCTATTTGCTCTTTACTTAGACCCCAGCTTGCGCCCTTTTCTCGCAGTTCTTTAACTTCTTTCCTTAAAAAGATACCTGTAACTTTGTCCATGACGAAAACGTGCGAATCGAACACTTTTTCACTAGGAGTGAACGAGAGAATATCGATGAGTCACTATAAAGTGGAAAATATTCTTTTGTGCATGATTGCGCATCTTCGAGTGCTTCCTCTTTCTCCTCTCTAGGGTGGGGGCGGTATTTTACGATCTTTATCGACCTCTAGTTATCAAATTTCCTGATTGTCTTTTTAGAAAAAACATAGTATGGTATACTTGAAACTTGAAATGAGGTTTACAATCAAAGCGCTGGCCTCTTTTTATTTTCTTTGTGGCTGAACAAACCTGAAAATTTCTACATAAAAATCCTTCTTTTCTACCTCCCCTCCCTAAACCCAGTGAGTTGTATTGGCCGCTTGTTAGGTTACTACTTTATGTAAGCGGAAAACTACTGTCTTCGAACATGAAAGTGAGTCTGAAAGCGCGGCTACCAGGCACCTTCATTTTTTGTGGACGCTTGACTCTCAAAATCCAAAGTTTTTCCTTTGTTCGTTCCTCTTTGGCGTGAAATTTCAGCATGGCAGGTGTCGAGGAACTGTACAAGCAGTTTGGAATCCTCGCAGACGCGAAAGAAAAGGCGGGAGAGGTAAGGACTTGTTGAAATGTTTACCAACATGGCGGGGTTGCACCTTTCACGTGGACGTCAAAATTAAACGTACTTTAGCTTTACCTTTATTAATTAAGTTAGTAAACCTGGTGAGGTATCACACTAACTGTATGAAGAAGAAAAACAGAAATGCATGTACATTGACTAGGCTAGTTTGGATTGTAGGTCATAAAAGTTGTCACTTTCTCCTTGAACACAGCTGGCGATGGAGACAACACTACCCCTGCTGGGAGCTGATTCCTCTCCCTAGGGGTCCTCGGTAAAAAGAAGAATTTAAGAGCATTCTTAGAGCTAAAGGGCGTCTAGAATTTATACGCATGACTGTTTGGTGTTCTTGTTTCCTTGGAGTGGACACCTTTGGGACCTTCCCAAGTGTCTGCTTAATAGAGGGTGTCTGCTTAATAGAGGTTGTAAAAATCGCGGTTACGGTTACTCTGTACTGTGATAAAGTTGCATGTTGTTGAAGAAGCAATCCAAAGTTCAAGTTCATCACCAACTTTAATTTGTTTGTAAATGCAAAAACATTTGACTTCAGTCCTTATTTCAAGGACATAATCCCATACTATTATTGTCATTTCAGTCCAGTGTCCATGTAATAGAGGTTTTTAACAACAGAAATTAGCCAAATACACCTTATTTTAGTGTCCACGACTGCTTAATAGAGGTGTCCACTGAACAGCAGTTCATTATAAAAGGAAAAATCAGACGTTCATGTCAGGACCAGGCTTAGTGTCCACTTAATAGAAGGTGTCTGTTTAATTGGGGTCTGCTTAATAGAGGTAATAAAGTATATTCTAATCAACAAGTCTGTGAATAATTTTGTACATCTCACATACTGTAGGTGACTTAGTTTTCTTTGCGTTTCAACTTGGGTTGGAGGCCAAGACTACAGTATCTAACATAATGCTAACGCTGGAAGTATAAAGTTAATCACTCTTATAGAAGCGTGCTGCAACTCTTTGCTTACCTTCTAGTCTAGGAATATCACATTTATGATAATTATAAATTATTTGGATCCCAGACTGACGTTGCAAACTGGAGTTTAGGTCTTACTAACGTTTTATACGAGGTCACTTTAACTTTTTCGTCACAGAACAAGCAGTTCCGCCTTGTGAGACCTAGGATCTTATTCGCACCATTAACAACGAATTCGATATGTTCCTTCCAACATAATTTGCTATCTAACTCGACACCCAAGTAGGGATGGGAGGTCAAATTCTCTAGTATTTGTTTGCAAAATCTAAAATTTATTGGTGTAAGAGTTTTCTTCAGGTTCATGCACATAGTGGAACATTTTTTAGGGTTAAACTGCTTTTGCCATACCTTTTGCCATTCATCAAGCTTGTACAATGTTTTGATGCTTTTTAATACTAATGTCCATTATTCTTGTTTTTAACAGTATGAAAGCGCCTTTATATCGATTTTAGCTGCTGTGAAAGGCTCTCAGGCGGAGAAAAGACTTGCTTCCCAGTTCATCGCCCGATTCTTCAAGTTTTTTCCAAAGTTGCAAGAAAATGCCATTGATGCTATGCTGGATTTATGTGAGGATGAGGATAATATGGTAAATGAACTTGACTGCGAAATACTTGATAACACCAGATGACTTCATAACACTATTTGAACCATTGTAAAAGCATTTACTGTGCTATAGGTTTTCCAAAAGTTACTACAGTGAGATTCCTCACTACAGTATATCACATCTTGATTGCTGTCTGTTTCTGATGTCATCAGATCCGACGTCAAGCCATAAAAGGTCTGCCTGACCTCTGCAAGGACACACCAGAACATCTGCCAAGAATTGCAGATGTTCTGACCCAATTATTGCAATCAGGTATGGTATTTATTTCATGGCAGACTTCAAGAAATCAGAGCTGTTTCTGTTTCATTAGATATACCAGCTGTGATTAGTGATTAGGAGCAAATTTCTCCTGACAGTATCAGTCCTCTACAGAATCAGGAAGGTTGTGAAAACATTACTAGAGACATCATCACTCAATATTTAGTTTTCTCTTGATAAAAGTAAAGGTCCATATTTTATGTCAGTAACTCACTACAGTCATAATTTGACTGACAAACCCAAGGCTGTCAGACAACTAATGATTAGAAGGGGGATTAATATAGTTATTATTTTAATCCTCCATCTTTCCATCAGTATCTTGTTGTATGAGTAATTTTAAAGTTTCTTTAAAAAGCTATACAGAAAGGAAAGAAGTCAAAACAAGGATTTGAGATCACACCTGGGAATTGAACTTGATTTAACATACTGTAATAATTCTTGCTCATCGATGTGTCATTATGTCTTTTCTAGTAATGCTAACAATATATGCTATACCAGTAATTAGAATTTGTATTTTGGTTCTAAGTTCATAATATGATCAGCCTTTTTCAATGGGTTACCATGGGTTAGTCCTAAAATTACCAGCTTGTGAATCCCTACAATATTGTTGCCAATTAACTTTGTATGATTGTGAAAATATTATTCCTTATCTAATAAACAATGGTATATGTGACCTTCTCCAGGAAAACGTACACTAACGGTTTACCGTTTAACGGCTTAAAGCGTTAAGAACCCGTTAACTAAGCGTTAAAACAGCTTGGGAAAGCGTTCAAGCCATTAGTAAAACCGTTAGAAAAATTTGCCTTGCCGTTAGAAGCGTTAGAGAAACCGTTAAAGGCATTAGTCAAGGTCGTTCAAAGCGTTAGAAAAAGTCGTTCGAAATTTCGTTCCAGGACGTTCAAATCATTCGGCAAAGTCGTTAGATTTGCATTCTAGGACGTTTAATGAGTGAAGTTCTTTTGATTATTCTGTTTTATGTCCTTTGAAATTATAATCGTTAGGTTATCCCTCTACATTCGTTAGATTATCGCCCAATCTGTACTCGGTTAAAACCTGCAACACATACGTTTTCCCACACTTTCATGCGTTTGTCGTTCAGGCTACATTCGAACACTTAAACACACGGGCATTTACATACGTACCTAACAATTTATTAATAGCAACATGTAAACGAATAGGTTTCTGATTATTTACCTGGAGGTGCCAGTAAACCATTCCTTCTGTTGGACTTCACACGATCTCAGTTTACACATTTTCAGGATCGATCGAACTAAAACGCAGCAATCAACCAAGTAGCGGTAAAAATTCGCTTTTTTAGTCAAGATATGATAAAGAACAGGGAAAATTTATCAATTTTTACAATTTACTTTCTAGAAAAGCTCTTGCTCATTTTCAAAACAGTCACAGCGCGAGACTGGAGCGAAAACTTCAAACTCGTGCACGTGAATGTTTGCGTACTACATGTAGTAAACTAATAACCCGAGAAACAGAAGTAACATTGCGACTTTTGGTCCATGACTTGGACGAACGTTGGTGAGTAATAAACGAATTTTAGAGATTGGGTTTTTAACTGAATTTTATGTGTTGTCTGTCTCCCGAGTTTTATTGACGACTTAAATGATTTGAAATGTCAGACAGGTACAACTGATTTCATCGTGCATAATGTTTTATAGTCGTTGAAACTCTTTTCTTTGAGCTGTTATCACTCGAAACGTTTGATTTTTATCAAACGTTCTCTTAGACCGTTAGATGATTGTTTCTTGAAGCCGTTTATGCGCCGGTTAGAAACGTTAAAAAAAGTCGTTAGGAAAGTCAAAGCAAATCCGTTCGAACGCTTTTGTAGGTCATTAGATTTTTTCGCCTGCCCATTCAAACCATTAGCCAACCCATTAAAGGCGTTAGAAAAGCCGTTAACAAGCCGTTCGTTAGCCGTTAGTTTTTACCCGTTAAACGGAAAACCGTTAGTGTACGTTTTCCTGGAGAAGGTCACATATATGCACAATTCAACCCTCCCTCCCCTGGCCCTTACCACCACCACCATAGAATAGAATGACTTTTTGCAGTTTATGGTAGTCTTATTCTAAAGTGCCACTTCCAATTTGTTTTCAGTAGTGAGATTTTGTAAGTGCAACCCTAAGTAAGTGCCTTATAATTTATCATTACTTCCCTTGCAGATGACCCGACAGAGTTAACCATTGTCAAGAATGCACTTACATCACTATTTAAAATGGAGCCTAAAGGTAACTCTCAAACTTACAATAACATGCTAAACGAAATATCCATGGCATTGCCAAAATATCTACACACTGTTCATGTACATCACTACATTAATATTATTTAACCCTCAGGGACCATTGGAGGGTTATTTTCACAAATTCTCAGTGGGGAAGAGGTGTCACGAGAGAGTGCTATCAAGTTTTTATCTGGTGTTGTGGAAGAATATGGCAAGACAGTATTAAATCCATCGCAAGAAACAGAAGAGTATCTTGTTGAAGAGATAAAAAAGGTAAGTCTCAGGACATTATTATAAAATAGTAGTACTAGTCCACAGTTAAGAAATGTCCCTTGGTAAGCTTCTACAAGTAAGAGAGGTGATTGACATTCCTCATATTGTTTTCAAGTAAATCTTTCATAAAAGTTTCTCCTTAGCTGGTTGTTAAGGTTAAAATTTGAATGAAGTGACTCTACTAACAGTTTCAATTTTCTGTACAAGCTACCGTACACCCCAAAATGTATGTACTTTAATTTATTTTTATGACTTGAAAGAGGGGTCAATGGACTCAAATATTTTGTTCATGATATATGTATTTCTAGAACATTTTGAGCATTGTAAAGTGTAACATGAGGCTATGAAAACAGCCACAAAACTTTGTGGCATATTTTATTGTGGTTAATGATGATCATCTCTCGGCTAATTAAATGACAGTTACTCTGTATGACATGCACCTGTTTGTGCTTTTGTCACAGTACTGGTCATGGTGTTTACATCTTGTGCATATATCTGAGACCACAGTTTTTGTCAGCCTTGGCAAAACTAATATCTAATTATTCTCCTCATAAATAATTCTCAATCCTTGATCAACTGTGAGGTTTGTGAGAATAAAAGAACATACAGTCAAAGCTCTCATAAGCGACCACCTGGTAAATTTGAAAAAGTGGTCATAACTTACAGTGCAACTACTTTAACAGGGGCCAGTTAGACAAAGTTGACCAATCAGATTACAGGAAAATAACAATACATTCCTAGAAAGTTGGTTGTGGGCCAATCAGCAGCTCGTGAAGAAATGATAAGTTACTCGAATCACAAAATTTAAGTATTGATTGCAAACATTTTTCAACAAAGCAAAACGTTTCACCAGACAATTTTTATTTCTTTGAAACTTAACATATAACACCCAGGAGACATGTTTGTTATCTACAAGCAATTTCTGCGCTACCAGTGCCACACTTTGCAATAACATGTGACTTCAAGTCAAAATAACATTTACATTTTTTGCCTTTTAATGTAATGACTGCTATTTTCGTGTAATGCAATAATTGGTCAACTTTGTCTAGGTGGCCCCAGTTATAGTAGTCATACTGTAAGCTGGTCGTTTATAAGAATGAGCTCTTGTAGGCGACTGTATGGTAAAACAATAGAGGGTGGTTGCTTACAAGAGCTGTAGAAACTCATTAATAATTCATAAAGAAAAACAAAAGAAATTAATATTTTATGAGTGTCTTTATATCTGTTAAAGACACGGCGAAACTTTATGAGTGGTGGTCACGGTCACTTCATGTTTGTGGTGTGACCCTTGTTGTGTTCATCCCCAAAAGTGAAAACTGGGAGTGTTTTTCCCACCTTCTGTCTCGCCACTTTCCACCATGCTTTGATCACGTCCTGTAATGTATCCTGAGCAGGGTACAATTGCTCATGATCAAATGTATCACGATCTGGATACATTTGATTTTAGCAAGGCCATGTGACCAAGAATCAACCAATGGAAGTCCCTGTTTAGTTGAGTGGAAGTCTAGGAATATAGCAGTAAATATTGTGATAGAATCAATAGTGGGCCTAACTCTGGTAAGGACAATGCATGTTCAAGTGTTGACTGGTTTTCTCTTGATAGGCCATGGCAGATGTCACAGGGGAAGAATTTCGTACTTTTATGACCATCCTCTCATCTCTGAAAGTTATGGCCAGTGCCCATCAAGAACTTGCAGATATTGTTACAGAGCAAGCTGAACTTAACCAACCTTTTCAGGTAAGTCACGTGCAATAAAAGAAATATTTACATTTACCTTAATATTGTTTTTGAGGGTCATCATCGTGGTACAACCTCCTTGGTTTTCAGGTAAGTGGGAAAATGATTTTTCCTATTATCACATACACAGAGTAAATAAAAACAGTAAAAAAGATTTAGAGACTGAATATATAATATATTGTATTTACTTTGTAATAAAACAATCCTGCCTGTACAATCTTTTTTGTGTTTGTTATTAAATTGTTTTAACCTGTGCTAAATGTCTCAACAATTTGGATCTTTTATTCAGGAACCAAGAATGTATTCTTTTTCTAGACTACATTATTTTATTGGTTTTCTGTATCAATAGGAAAACAAATGGGATACTTATTTATTTTATGTTGATTCTTCCAGCCTACTGATCCTGATATTGTAGACAGATTTTTGTCATGTGCAAGACAAGCTATTCCATATTTTGTGGTAAGAATTTACTTTACAGTAACATTTTATGTTGTTACATGACTTTTTCAGTAGAGACAATAGTGCACTGTACAGAATGTGTGCAGGACAGACCTTTCTAAAAGGGCATCAGTGGTAGGCTTGTCTCATTCCTCTTCTTCTCTGTAACTGTATTCTGCAGGATTAAAATAACTAGAAAGCCAAGCACAAAAGAACCATATAATCTTTTGCAAAGATTTAAGATGTTTTTAATCAATCAATTTACAAGTACATAATAGTCATGCTCAAGGCTATGCTCTAGCAGCACCTGGTGGCCCCTGCTACCTAACTTTTGCTCCCAGGCAAAGAGAAAATGTATGTTTTTTCATAAAATGATATGCTAGACACCCTGGATTTCACATTTTTAGAGCACTGGGCTCCCTTCAATTTTTCTTAGATGTACAGCCTTGTTGCTAGTCTTAATGCAACTGATGTTTTGACAATAAGTTGACTCTATTTGGCAAATTAATTTTTGAAAATAATATGAGGAGTGTTTACTATGTGTAGCCTTGATTTTGTATATTTATTTATTTGTACATGTACTCCAGGTGAGACAAAATTAAAAGTGCTGTCCAATAGCCCGGGGCTAGTGTAGCAGTCTGCTGGGCTAGCATGTTTAACTAATTATGAGTTGTCTAACAAACATGCAACATTTGCTGTGATAAAGTAAATGTTAGTGAAAAGTGGGATTAGTAGACCTGTGCAACTGCTTTGGGAAGGTAACTTCAGCATTAGCTTGCCCATTTGCTGTTTGCTAGGCCATTTGCAATAGTTGATCTGGTGATCAACTTTCTGTAAACATGAAAAAAGTTCACTTTTAGAAAATTTTGTTGGCAGGAACTGAAAAGGTATATTATAAATAAATTAGGTAACCACCCAGTCATGGTCGATTAGTTTTTCACTCAAGTCCTTGTAACTTTTGAATTCTTAAACTATTGTGAATTCTTTCCCTTAGGCATCTAAGGTGTCAAATTGCCTGTTATAAAAAAAATTGAGCCCCATAATGCTTAAGGAAATATTTTACGACAGTTTAAAAATCTCCAAATTTTCAAGGATTTGTATGGAAAACCACTCAGCCATGACTGGGTGGCAAGAATCGTTTTTCCCATACAAATCCTTCTAATTTTGGGCAGCCAAAAATTTACAGGTTACCGTATTTTAGAATGCTCATACAGTTCCTGCCAACAGGATTTTCTAAAAGTAAACTGCTATTGTGTTTACAGAAAGTTGATCATGTGATCATCTTTTACAAAAGGCCTATTTTCAACTAACCCAGAACATGTTACTTCCTTTACTGTAGAAAGGAGCATCAGCACAAACATTCTTTACCTACATAGTGGAGGGTGTTCTTCCAAAACTAAATGAACTGGTTGCATCAGATGGTGAAGATACCAAGTTAGATATGTTGAAATTATGTGCCGAGATGTCACCACATGGTTTGACAGATGAAAACATCAAAGCTGCTATTGAACCCATCTATAACTTGTTACTGGTGAGGTTTATTTCAGACTTCTTAAACTCATTAATTATTCATGCAGTCCAAAGCCAATAAATGACGACCATTATTTTGGGTCAGGTGGATGAATCTTGATACCTTATGAAACACCAGATAAAACATTACCAGGTTTTCAACTGAGATGAAACATGTTTTTCATCCGAGATCAAACACTTGCATTTCTGTGAGATGTTTTTTCAATTAATACAACTCATGGAAACAGTGCAATACCAAACATGTCGCTGCATAATTTCTTATTGTTTCATACGAGAAGACATGTCAAAAAGTAAGGCTCTGCAGGCGCTGATTTAGGATAAATACTAACCAATTTCCTACTGAGTGCCCAAGGCGTTAGTTTTTAGGGGAAGTCCAGAAAATCTTTATTGAAAATTCATTTAACCCATTCGCCCCTGAGAATTTTGCCACAAAAAAGTTTTGAAGCTAGTGGAGCTGTTTTCTAGTCATTGTCTGCCTATAAAGAGCTAAAACTTACCACAAAGCTGTTTGCAGGTGGTACATTTTGCGGACTTCTGATCCACCTGCAAAATATCAGCTTGCAAAGTTTGGGCAAAATTTTGACATTATAGTTTTTGGGTTTAAAAGTCACACAGTAGTCTTGACTTCTTCTTTTTGCTTTTTTTCCTCCCCTCTTCTTTCACTTTTCTTGCCTGTCATTTTCTTGCCTGTCATCATTTTGGTGAGAAAAGTTTTTGGGAAGGCTTTTAGGATTTTAGGATTAGATGAAAAGAAAAGTAGGTGGGTAGTGTGAACAAGATCTTCATGGAAATATTTGGGTCAATGTTACATGGTTTTTTATCCTTTTCTCTGGTCTCCTTGACTGAATTGTTCTCATTTTGTTATGGTTTGAAAGATCTCTTCACTCTGCGTAAGGTAGCGGACAAAGTTGTCCTTCGCTGTTATAACTGATGACATCAGAAGCCGTAGAAGGAACCTGGATCTGCATGGCCGGTTTATGTAAAATGGTGGAAACCAATGTGAATCCACTCCTGCTTTGTGCTTCATCATGGGTTCCAAACGTCTTGAAACAGATGAAAACAGTCAGGCTATGGCCTTGTCTGTTTCTTGGTGTCTGGAACCTATGATGAAGCACTCGCCCTTGTTTTTGACTTCAAATACTATACTGGTTATCATTGTGAGTAGTTGTTTTTTTACTCACCTTTCTTTGTCCCAGGAATACATGCCTCTACCACCAGGGGAGGAGGAAGAGAAGAGTTCTGACCAAAACTCTGAGCCAAAGCTACAGTTTTCCTATGTTGAATGCCTTATTTTTGCATTTCATCAACTAGCAAAGAAGGTATGAGGAAAGGTCCCTTATTACGACCAATTTGTTTAGTTACAAGTATGATTACAGACCAAATTGAATTGGATGACATGATGTTCTGTTTTAATAATAATATTAATCATAACTTTAACAAATTAGAACACAAGATATTCCAAGACGTCAAGTGTGCAGGTGCCTTGGCCTTACTACATGCATGTATAGTCATACTATCAACTCTGATTGTTACTTATTGTTTCTTGTTGGTTTTGAGGTAGGATGAAGGTCACTGGAAAGGTGCTACCCCTGCAAGGATCCTTTACCCCACTAAGGCAGTTTACTTAAAAAAAATAGTTTATTTTCAAGAACTAATTCCTTTTTTTTTCAGAATCCTGAATTTTTAACGGATACCACAGCGGCAGAGCGTCTCAGAGATTTCAGACTAAGGTAAATTTGCTATGCTGTTATTCACTCTGTGCAACTGTTTCGTGTACATGTACTTTGTAGCCTTAATCATTTAAGCTCCATATCCACCTAAAAATTCTCCAAACTGATCTCCATACATTTGCTTCTAGAATAAGTTGAGAGAATTTGATGGAAGATCAAAGTGTTTATCTCTTTGTTGATCACTTTACTAATTCTCATCACCTGTTCTCTTGACAATATGTGGATATTGTAAGGAGGAAATTGATATTGGTCATTGTTGGGGCTTAAGGTGACTCGACCCAGTTTTTTTTGGGGGGTTCCATCCTACTTTGAAGCTCTCTGGTATCCTTACCTTTACTTTTATCGTAAGTCTTACACATAGAATGGATAACATATAGATCAATCTACAATATAACATGAAATTTTTGGCGATCGGAGTAAATGTCACGTGGTTATAATGCCACGCCCCTTTGAGGTCTGAGTCGAAAATCTGCTGTTGCCGCCATTTTTTCGTGAAAATCTCTCGGCTACACATAGTGCGCATTAGTGCCTTGCGCTGAACAGAGTTTCACCAAAATCGCAAAGACCCAATTCGAGAAATTCAGCGGTTTCCAAATTTAGGTCATAATTTATGCAAAAATGATAAGCAAACTTTACACGGATTATATCTAACAAACTATGAGATTCATCTCTTTATTTTGGGCATCGTTATAACAAATGGGTCCTTGCAAGTCAGCAAACCGCTTTAGGGCCTTGTAAATGCGCGCGATTTCGAGCAAAGCAAACATATAGAAATTATAGTTTTCGCTATTTGTTGACGTTTGTCAGCGTTTAAGAGTCCTTCTCACCAAAAAAGCATTTTCTTAAAAATTCGTAGTTTTTTTTCCTTCAAATTTTTTCAGGGCCACAATTGATTAACTAACTACCCGGACTCTGAATTTCATGGTCATTGAAAAACTGTGACATGATCTTCTATAAGCCCAAACTTGAGTAAACATTGAAGATTTTTAGCGTTTTGGCTGAGTTTGTGCTTTGGGAATTGTCTATTGTTTCTAGTCTGTCATGATACAGCATTCTTGTTCAGCACGCGTGCAATGACTGCGCTTGGCTGACTTCCGAATGCTCACCGAGATATAATAATTTTGGTACAGTGAGACAGGCCATCGCGTGATACATAGAGGTTTAACTCACAATTTTTAATCAATTCTCGTGCTTCTTGTGCCTTTGCAAAAAAATCAAGAAGTGCTACACACTAAATCTACTTACTATTAAAAAAATATCATTTTTTCATAGGTTTAATGCAAGCCAATAATTAAACCAACTCGTGACGGGAATATCTCGGTGAGCATTCGGAAGTCAGCCAAGCGCGGTCATTGCACGCGTGCTGAACAAGAATGCTGTATCATGACAGACTAGAAACAATAGACAACTCCCAAAGCACAAACTCAGCCAAAACACTAAAAATCTTCAATGTTTACTCAAGTTTGGGCTTATAGAAGATCATGTCACAGTTTTTCAATGACCATGAAATTCAGAGTCCGGGTAGTTAGTTAATCAATTGTGGCCCTGAAAAAATTTGAAGGAAAAAAAACTACGAATTTTTAAGAAAATGCTTTTTTGGTGAGAAGGACTCTTAAACGCTGACAAACGTTAACAAATAGCGAAAACTATAATTTCTATATGTTTGCTTTGCTCGAAATCGCGCGCATTTACAAGGCCCTAAAGCGTTTTGCTGACTTGCAAGGACCCATCTGTTATAACGATGCCCAAAATAAAGAGATGAATCTCATAGTTTATTAGATATAATCCGTGTAAAGTTTGCTTATCATTTTCGCATAAATTATGACCTAAATTTGGAAACCGCTGAATTTCTCGAATTGGGTCTTTGCGATTTTGGTGAAACTCTGTTCAGCGCAAGGCACTAATGCGCACTATGTGTAGCCGAGAGATTTTCACGAAAAAATGGCGGCAACAGCAGATTTTCGACTCAGACCTCAAAGGGGCTTGGCATTATAACCACGTGACATTTACTCCGATCGCCAAAAATTTTATGTTATATTGTAGATTGATCTATATGTTATCCATTCTATGTGTTAGACTTACGATAAAAGTAAAGGTGGGGATACCAGAGAGCTTCAAAGTAGGATGGTACCCCCCCAAAAAAACTGGGTCGAGTCACCTTAAAGGATTAAAGGTAGTGTTCTTATTCTGTTGCAGGCTTCAGTACTTTGCTCAAGGTTGTCAAGTGTATATAAAACAGTTGAAATTGTCACTCCAAGGCAAAACTGGCCCTGCTCTACAGGAAGAGGAAAATAAAATTAAAGTTGTAGCTCTCAGGACAACTTCTAATATCAACTCCCTCATCAAGGTATACTTGTATGCACATTGTTAGATCCTTTCAAACTTTTGGGTATAAGACTTTTTCAACTGGAAGGCACTGCTTAATCCATCTGATCTGAAAATTTTCAGCTCTTTTCTGATTTTCAGCTCTTTGCAAGCAATATTAAGAGGAAACTTTGTCAATCAAGAGTTCAAGTGGGCTCAACAAAGGACTCAATTTTTGTCATGATCCAATTAGCATAAATTCAGTTTTAGCAGTGTTCAAAGAAAGTTTGTTGGAAATAAGCCATTAGTTTAGATTATCTAAATCACGATTCAGATCAACATCAACATTCTCATAAGTGATGTGGGTCATCAGCGTACATCCTAGGCTGGCATGATGCTATGCAGTTTGGCAAGTCATTAATGTAAATAAGAAATAAAAGGGGATCTATGATCGTTCCCTGTGGTATCCCACATTTAAGGGAACAGATTGTAGAATGAGGAATCAATCAAGAGCTGTGCTTTGTATTTCGTTGAGGTTCATTTTAGATTAAAAGGATATCATTAACAACAGTTTCCAATACCTTCATCAAGAAAAACCACCGCATTAACATCACCAAGATCGATAGTAAAGCCCTTTTATCAGTAGCTTCCAGAAGAGTAGTTACAGTTGTGTGTAAAGAGCAAAAACGCGATTGATTTGTAGAAATGATAACTTCATTGATCAAAACGTACAATTGGTCATAAAAAATCCTTTCAAACTCTTTAACTACATGTATAATTATTGGAAATGACTGAAATAGGTCATCTCCCTACACTGACCACATCCCACTGTCTCCAGAGTGGCTATTCTGGAGAAGTTTCACTTTTCAAAAATTACTATTACTTTTTATCCCATGTGCATTGTACATTTCTGATAACTATCTTAATCAGGCCCAGGTGGTCCTATGTCCAATTCTTTCCATTAGCAATAAAGGGAGACACTGTTTAATAAGAGCTTTTTTTAAATTCATGCTTAGGACTTGTTTCACAATCCACCATCTTTCAAAAGTTCTGTTACATTGTCCTGGAAATCACCGGTAGGTCTTTCTAGTACACCTTGACTTTTCAGTGACTATGCCCTTGAGAATAAAAAATATAAAATTCAGCTGTTAAATGGCTTTTAAAAAAATATATGACTTTCAATACTTTCATTTGTTTTATAAATGTTGTTTAGTGTTTCTGTATATTTCTTTAATTATATTAAACAAACTGCCATAATTTGATTGTAGCTTAAAATGGGACCACTCCAATTATTTTTTAATAAGTCTGACATATCCATTTCTAGGAAATTGTTGCAGCTTTTTTTTTTTGGTTATTACAGTTATTGATGTCAGTATGCTTAGTGAAGTTTTACTCAAAAAAGTTCACGATGTAGAGACAACAAATACATGTAGGTGCCAATAGGCACTAATATCTCAAAATGATATTATTTTTTTAGTCATCATTATCATCATTGTTATTGTTGTTCATCATTATAACGACTTTTAACGATCTTCTGTTGGTAGTGGAAGTTAAAACAAGAAAAACGACAGTCATAAATACTGTAATGAAAAGGAAACAAACTCTGATTTTCTCCAATTTTCTTTAGGCAAAGACCCAAATGCCTACAGTTGTATCACCTAAAGAGGAGAGAGATACACTTGTGGATGAGAAGTAAGATTGTTATACAAGGTTCTGATTTCTTAAATCACTCAACCCATTCACAGCATTCAACAACAAACAAGAATCGTATTTATTCACACTATTTTGATCACATGGACAGAGAGAAATTACAGAAAACAGTACAAAACAAAATGATAAAGGTTATCTACAGTAATTGCAAAATATATCAGTTTAACACATGTGCAACAGCCAAAGGAGAAGTACTTTTAGAGATGGCTGCCGTTTATTTATAAATAGAGAAAGGGGAAATTAGATGACAGTTTACATGGAAATGATACAGAGGTCCTGTCAGGCTAAAATGTCAACAAGCGACAGGACCTTGACACAGTGACATAACACAGATGAAATGGAGACAAACGACACAAGTATAACTTGACAAGTGAAATAGCATAGTAAACTCGGACAGGGACATGGGACATTGTGAAAATGAAGCTAAACAGCAGTGAACTGCAGTGTAGAAAATATTTCAAGAATGTATAAAAGAATGAGAATTATTAAGTAGCAACTTGTGAAGACTTTGGAGAAACATAAAACCACCTTTGTTATGTAGCACGAAACTGCAATATCTGGCTATTCTGTTGTTTAAGGGGTAATTAATTGTATGTTCCCAAAGTACTCATTTCGAAGATGGGAGTCTTATATTATTATCACCTGCTTAATTCAGATTTTGTTGTTCCTAGAGACGAGACTTTTACTTACAGTTAACATTCACTGAAACTTTTAAGTCCTTATTATATTTATTTGGATAAAATAATCTGCTAACATAAGACTCATATGGGAACCAAACAGCTTTAAAAGGATCAGACATTTCAGTCTGATGATCGCCCAGTGCGTGAACTCGAGTTACACTGACTTTCTATCTTTAACTTTGTATATTCTACGATATATATCTTTTCTATTGGACGCAGAGAACAGTTCCACTAAATATAATGTACATTTGATAAAAACAGTACTTTAAAAGTCTTTCTCGATCTCGTATTCGGACGAATGTGGTGAGTTATTGTCTGAAGACGATGAACCAGTACAAGAAGAAATTGCTGTGGGAGTCTGTCGGTATATTTCAGGGTTTGATGCTGTCATATTACTCAGGATGTTCATCATCATTTCTTGTAGAGGTTTTCTCTCCAAGTTGAACTGCCGTGCTTTGGCGATTTCCAACGCCTCCTCGGCTTTTTCTTTGGCCTCGGGAAACTTCCCTTTGTAGCAGTAAAAGTCTGCCTCGGCTGTCAACCTCTGAATCTTTGCTCCAAGTGATTCCCTCTTACAATAATTTTCGTCGTTGCGAAGAGTTTCCAGTAGTTTTCCAGTTTCTTCGATGCCTCTGCAGATTTGTTTTCCTCTCGGGAACGTATCTTTCTCGTACTGAAGCCGGAGATTCATTCTCGCCATTCTGGAAACAGCGAAATGTTGTTTTCCTACGTGCACTTGCTCGGGGTCAAGACAACGACACAAATCAACACATTCCTGCATCTTTTCTCTGGCTTCGTTAATCATTGTGGATTCGCTTCTCGAGCCGCGCAACACAATGTAAGCAAAGTCTCTTTTGTAACTGCCCTCTTCGTAGTGCAAGGTCACAATCGGCAGACTTGACGGGAAGCCCGCGGAAAATGTCTTTGCAGCATCTATACACTCCTTGGATTTCCCAAGCTTTTTTTGTCGGCGATAAAGGCCCGCAAAGTTAGAATTTGATAGCACTTCACAGAAACGCCGAAATGGTCCTCTAGTTTGTGCAAATGTTCTCTTCGCTTCGTTCATCACTTTTTCGGCTTCCTCCAACTTATTTTGGTAACTCAGTGCTACGCTTTCCTCGAGACGAAGCATTATTTGCCAAGGCAGATTACCAACGTTTTGAGCCGAAAGGTCTTTAATAGCAGAGGCAAAGTCATCCCAGCGGCCATTGTCGCGTAGCGGGTGCAGACGCTTGCTGTAAAGGTGAAACGTTGTCAGTACTTGTTCAAGACTGGGGCCGTTTTCGTCCGTAAGTGCCAGCTTGTTGAGCTTCGACGTTTGTGTTTCCTCGTCAGAACTTGGAGTGGAAACTCTGGAATTTTGTTTATGTCGCTTTAAGCGTTTGCGTTCAATTTTTTTGTTTCTCAGAGAGTCGCTAACGTGATCAACGAGGCTTTCTTTTTTCCGTTTTTGACTCTTGAAGTCCTGGCGTGCGCGTAGGTCTGTACTGATCTGTACGCCGTCCTCCAAAGTGTTTTCATGTGTTAAATATTGCTCACTCGTTAATTCGAAGCCAGTGTGAAGCCTTTCTCTCGCTGTCTCGCCGTGTAAGCTACTGGTATGACTCGATGTAGCGGTTGGATTTATAAATACATTTACCTTTGTATTATCACCAATGACCAAAGTTCCATTGTTGATGATGTTAAAAACCGCGGCTCGGTCGGCCATGTTTAAAAACACTCGCAAGATCGTACTGCTTCCTTTAACACCCCAATCATGTGACTACTTTAGAACCACGCAGCTTTCAAAGTGTAGTGGGAAGGTTCACTTCCGTGTTAGTTGACGTGACTGCATATGGACCGTCGCTCCTCTTTTGTTTTGATTGTAACTGCTCTAGTGGTAAGACGTTGCAGGTTGGTCCTGAGCTTCATTCGCATGAACTTGGATAACAACAGTTGTTGATGATCTTTGAACTGTTTGCAACCTTTTTATAGGCTGTTAAATTTCAAGTTGTATTTGCTTTTCGCCTTTTTCTCGGAAGGGAATTTTGATAAGTGCATTTTCTGTTTTGTTTTGGATTTCTGATATTGACTCCCACGTTAGTTCACGTGACTACGTGGACCCTCGACCCCGTCTTTGTTTTGATCGTAAAATTCACGTCGTCACATTTCTTGCTGTTGTTACAGGCCTCTTCTTGTAGATGTTTCGTTAAACGTTAGACGCTGCCAAAAAAGCTATTTGGGGAAGCTATCTGTTAGGGAAAACTCTTTTTTAACCCGTGAAACTTTGGTAAGATCTGTAGATTTGATTCGCTGGGAGGCCATTTTAGTCTGCAAAACTTGCATTTCGCTTCGCTTGCATATTTTTTCTCTGCCCTCTACTAGGTTACGTGTAATTATGACTTCGACGTCTGACGAAATGGAAAATTCAACGACTCAGTATGTTGTTAACATACAGAGAAATTCTGGAACAGTACTCATAGGCCGGAATAATGTGGCAAATGTCCAGTCGCCAACTGCAAGCAGTGCTACGACTTTGCTTCCAGTAGATTCTTCTAGGGCAGAAGTGCATCTAATAGTCGACACCGAAAATATCTGCGCTCTTGGCTGCCTCCAGCAACTTAACAGTAGCATATCGCAGCAGACAAGTCGTTCGACCGATTCGAACAGAATGTTACCGATTAGCAAAGCCGAGCCAACATGTGTGTCGAAGTTTTTTCCTGTGGTAAAGAAACGGAAGTGCTGTCATGTCGCACCGAGTAGAAAGCCAAGGAAGAAACTAAATGATCCTAAGCGGCGGAAACGCAACCCAAGATTTTCTAGCTCAAGCTCTGGTGAGGATGTGGGAGAAACGAAAATCAAGGAGCTTGCCTTTGATATTGATGGTACCAACTTAGAGCAAGCGCTTCAGTATTTCAGTGAATGTATCACCCCCCTCCACCCGCTAAGAGATAATGGTCAGTGGGATAATTTCGAACGTGTTGCTCAATATCTTTTAGAGAAGAAGGCAAATGACCTGCCCTACCAAACCATTATTCAACTGGAGAAAAGCCTAGTGTTGAGTTTACAGGGAAAGTTGGAAGAATCCGAGAATCTTATCAATGATGCGTTTAGAAACATTTCCCAGATGAGCGGAGCAATTCGACTCTTGCTTGAAGTCTTATCAAACTGTTACCTTGGGCAACTTAATCGTCGGAGAAAATTGTTTGGCAATGCCGAGAGATGTTTGCAATTGGCAAAGGAAAAGTCTGCCAGATTTCCTCTTTCGTTACCTCTTACAATACTACTCTACGAAGAGGGTGGCTACCTTCGAGACTTTGCAGCTACAATTCAAGGTTCGAAAAAGGAGCTGGCCATTGTTAGAGCTAAAGAAGTCACGAAGCGATGTGTTGAGTTATGTTGTCGGTTGGATAGCGAGCAAAAAGTATATACAAGAAAGCAGCACATCGCAATTTCAAGAATGGTCATCACGAATCTGAATTGCGAGACACGAGAGTCCAGAAGCAAACTTGTCCCTAAGAAGAAGATCCACGAAGCCAAAAAACTTCTCGAAACACTTGAAAATGACTATTTTAACCAGACTGAAACGCAAGGAGCAAAGATCCAGCGACTTATGGCGAATGTAGACTTGCAGTATCGCCTTGGCAATTTGATAGAAGCTAGAACAATTGCTGAGGAAGCGTTAGAAATTGCCAAAAGGCTCGAGTTTAACCTGGATGTGATGCCACTTGAAGAAAGGTTAGGAGAAATCCATCAAAAGATTATAGACTCGTCCGGTAGCAAAACTTTCCGAGAAATTCCCAGAATCAATGACTCATCTTCTTGCTCTTCCAAGAATAACACACCATATTCTTCGGAGTACGAGGAGAACTCTTAGGTCACCTTGTCGCAACGTATTTTAACTGACAAAGCTTCACGATGACAAATGAGTTGGCGATTTTTTTATTTGTTTTGTGGCAGCAGTTTCAAACTGATTCATATTATTTACTTCCAACATGGAAACCACAGCTGTTGTATTGCAACCTTTCCCCATGTTTGTATTTATCATATTGGATCATATTGGTCATTGGCTTAATGTAAACAACATTTGCAGGTGTATGTTTTTGTTAATAGCGAAAGCTCCTTTTTATTGTGTAGTATCATTTTAATGCACATATTTACAAACTGCTCAGTAGGATCACTGTAGCAGGACGTACAGGAAAATCCTGACAGTAACGACAAGAGAGTAGAAATATCATTGCAACGTGTAAAATTGTGTGACCAAGGCGAATGAATTGTTATTTTTTTCATATTTGTTAAGCATTTTAAAGTCGTTTTCCTTATAAAGTTCATGCTACACTTGTAGATTGACAAAGTTAGACCATTGTAGCCCATGCATTTAAAGACCAATGAAGTAATAGGTTTTGATAAAATTGTAGATATTGGCCTGATAGTCCCTTATATCATTATGCGCTCATGCGCTATGGTAATGGTTGATACAACAACACGGTCCGATAAATCTTCTGTACAGTTCATAACACTCCTTTGTGTCTGTACAATGCTTTTGTATTTATACGTCGGATATTTTATCGCGACCTCTTGTTCATGTTCTTAAGTATTTGTATCTTAATTTCTACACTTCCCTAAAATTACTTTTTATTGTAATACCTTGTACAAGTTAGGCAACACCAAACAAAGTACCAATCAGTAGCTTTGCAATGATTCTCTATGTGTTGTTGTAGAGTTCAAGTGACCGTAATATATGTATACAGTGACGGTACGAAACTTCGCGTGACAAATAGAAGCGTCTCAATAAGACGAATCAGCGTATCAAAATGCGTACATAAAGATGTCATAATCGTTCCATACAAGGTAAGGTGCTATGCGAAAGAAATGGGGGCGCATAGTTAAACTGATGATTGTATTCCATTCAGGTACACTAGCCTGTAAACAAGCGTTACTAAGAAGAGACCTAGTCGACTTTCTCTCCTCGCTGGAGTCAAGTTCAAGAATACGTATCGAGACTTATAGTACGATGAAGCGAAGAAATAAGTCATTTATATATATTCCTGAGGCTCTCTTAAAAAACACTAAGAAAAAAATTGTTTATAGGAACCATTAATTTGGTTTGTTAATTAATAATGCGTCATTTCGTAGTGAAACCTCGAACCTTCTGTTTCCGGAAAGATTTCCTGTTTCTGTTGCGTGACATCTTTCAATTTCATCGCCTGCTTGAGAAAGGGTTGAAAATCGAGGAAAGGGAAAGAAACACATACAAAGACAACATCGCGATTCCAGACTTTCCACCCAAGTTTTGGATGTGAGAGACTGACTCGCGACCTTAATTGAGCTTCCACACAAAAACAGTAATAGCTATAATATTTAAAATTCCTCGTGCTCGGTTTCTGAAGATTGCGGCGAATTATTGCGGGAAGAGGGTGAATCGGAAGAAGATCCAGCTGGCTTAGGAGTCTCTCGGTATTTTTCACTGCTTGATGACTTTGATGATGCTGCCATCCTACGTCGGATGTCCTCCAGTCGGTCTTGGAAAGGCTTTCTCTCTAAGTAACACTCCAGAGTGTCGACAAGTTCTAACGCCTCAAGGGCTCTCTTTTCAGCTTCAGGGAAATTCTCTATGCGGTAGTACATATCGACCTCCACCTTGAGTCTCTGGATCTTCGCTGTTTTTACTTCCTTCTTGCAGTAACAATCGCTTCGAAGGGTTTGCATACTCTGTAGTGCTTGTTCAACGTTTGTTGTTGGTATTTTCTCCTGTCTAGACCCATTTGTTTCGCACTGAAGATTCATGATTGCTATTTTGGACACAGCAAAGTGTTGTTTACGTGCGTACACGTCCTCGCCATCAAGGCCGCAGCACAAGTTTGCACAACTCTGCATAAACTCTTTGGCCTCCCTAATTGCGTTCTTCTTTTGAACCCCACTCAACATAGCAGCAAAATCTCGTTTGTAGCTGCCTTCCTCGTAAAGTAAGATCGCGATTGCAAGACATGGCGGAAATCGAGATGATATTTTCTTTGCCTCGTCTAAGCACTCGTCCGTTTTGCCAAGCATTTTTCTCCGACGATAAATTGCAGCGAGGTAGCATTTCGACAACATTTCAAGGAGAGGCCGAACTGAACCTCTTGTTTGTGCAATCTTCTCTACCGCTTCGTTTAACAGATTCTCTGATTCTTCCAACCTGTTCTGGTAACTTAACGGCAGGCTTTTTTCCAGAGAGATTATTATTTGACACGTCAGGTTGCCACCGGCCTGATCCAAGAGTTTCTGGGCAACACAATCAAAGTCAGTCCATTGACCGTTGTCTCGAAGAGGATGCAAACGCTTACTATAATAGTTGAACAGTCGAAGTCCCTGTTTAAGGTTGACGTCGCTTTCGCTCTCGGGTGTAAGTTCGTTGAACGTCGAGACATTGCTTGACTCTTCATCTGAGCTTGATGTGGAAAATCTTGAATCTCTTTTGCCCCGCTTTGCACGCTTACGGTCATTTTTTTTTCGTGTCAAAAAGTCGCTCGCTTCGTGAAAAAGGCTGTGTTCTTTACGTTTTTCTCGTTTGCAATCTGCGCGAAGCTGCTGACTGCTCTCATCTCTCGCTAAACGTTCTTCAATTGGTAAAGGTGTCCGTCTCGAAAGCTGAAAATTAGTGTCACTATTGAATGGGTTTCTGATGTAGATGAGATTTTCTGTCGTAATGTCATCCGAAACGCTAGCATCAGCACAACATCGATCTAATCCAGTGCTACAACTTGGTGCACATATGTGTTCGATCGTCACGTTGTTATTATCGCCGATTACGACGTTGCCAGTGTTATTGTTGAGGTTTATGACAATGGTTGGTGGTGTAGCGTGATCACTGTTACCAGAGTCTCCATTTTGCTCGATGTTTATATTTGCCATGGCGTCATACGCAGCCATTTTTCAAGACTTTCGCTCTTCTGTGGACTCCACCACGTAGTTCATCAACAAAGGCAGCAGTCTCACCGCTTATTTAGTTCTCCGTGAAGACTTAGCTCGACTTAGTCGGTGTAAAATAGCGCACTATAAAGTAGAACGAATATGTGTCGCTTGCGTGCGACACAGTTTCGATCGCTTGTTCATAGGATATGAAACCTTCCAAAATGTAAACACAGAATCACGTGACAATACGTGAATTGAACTTCCTGTGAACTTTCCCTGACATGTGCGGGAAAAAGGCTTTGTTTTGGTAATTTGATGCGTAATTATAGTGCAAGGCCCAAGGAGAACAAAGTGACGTGACTTGAGGGACGAAACTGATTCTCGTGACAAGTTTGATTATTAATGTTTATGGTTTGCTTTGGTGTTAATCGGTTCCAATAAGAAGTGCTAGTTTATGCGTAGCAATTTGAAAAGTAACATTTGAACCGAATCACTAGCTTAGCTTTAGACAGGAAAGTTTGTAAGAATTTTCTCTAATTTGAACCCATGTATTGTGTGTCCTCATGAAACTTTGCTTTAAAGCCTCATGTATACAGTCAACTGTTTTCCTTGACAAATTTTCGCTGGTAGCGTTGACGGGAAAATTTTTTTCCTCTTGGCCATAGAACACAAAATGCTATTTTTTTTTCCCCTTTGATCTTATCAAAGAAAACTTGTGTGAATGACGCTTTATCGTTCCTGACCGTCCCTCACACAAGGTTCATTCTCAGTAGGAGATCAAATCCTTTCCCTAAATTCTTTTGAGAATTTACGCCCTTTGATCAAACGTCTTCTTTCCCGTTCAAGGAGGTAAACTTCAAGGTTTTTTTTTCATGCGAATGTATTCCGGAATGGACCTTTGAACTGCCGCCTTTCTTGTCATGTGATATCTTCATTTGATGGGCTAACGTCATATTTGTTTTGAAATGCAAATTTCGTCGCTTTTCAGATGAACTTTAAACAACACGCTCGCTCTGACTGTCGAAAATGGTTTGTCTGTCGGCGTAGACGTATTAGAAACAGCGGGCAAAATTGCGTCGAAGCAGCTCTTAGAAAAAAAAATTAGGGAAATCTGGAGATAAATCATCCTGTTTCCGCGTCATTTTTCTGGAAAGCTGTTCAGATGACGTCTCCCTAGTCCGTCTTCTTCTAAAGGTGTTACGTCTTGTTTTGGTGTAAATCGGTCGCTCTTAAATCGAGGCTTCTTGGATGGATCTACAAACCAATGACACAAAATTCGTCCTTTGAATTGAACGACTGCTTGCCAACGACAGCAGCGGTGGGTGTTTATCGGTCTTGTGCTGTTTGTGGCTCAACACAGTATGTGCTAAAGTTAAACGTTTTTGGCGACGTTAGAGCAGTGCAAATTGGTGACCATAACGTAGCAAACGTCCCGTCGGCACCTTCAAGCGGAGCTACTGTACTTCAAACAGATTCAGATTCTTCTTATGCTGTATCGAGCATAAACGTAC
This sequence comes from Porites lutea, assembly GCF_958299795.1. Classification (NCBI taxonomy): domain Eukaryota; kingdom Metazoa; phylum Cnidaria; class Anthozoa; order Scleractinia; family Poritidae; genus Porites; species Porites lutea. The sequence goes on from NC_133206.1 coordinate 18,366,905, forward strand.
ATGTCGTTAGCGACGATGTACGACAGCCAAAGAAGAAATTGGGACAGCGACGCCTTCGGTCGAGTAGTTCCAGCTCACGCTCCAATGTGTTCGTCGGAGAAATGAAACTCCTTGCCTGTCAGAGTGACAGCTCCAACTTGGAGCAAGCGCTCGATTTATTTCATAACTGTATCACCCATCTCCACCCATTGAGAGACGACGGACAGTGGGATCATTTCGATCTTACAGCTCAGAATCTGTTAGAAAAGAACCCGGATAACCTGGCTTGTCAAACCATTATTTACCTGGAGAAAAGCTTAGCGTTAAGTTTACAAGGAAAGTTAACAGAATCCGAGAATCTGATCAATGATTCGATGAAAAACATTCCGCAGATGAGCGGATCAATTCGACGTTTGCTCGACGTCTTGATGAACTGCTACATGTGTCAAGTTAGCCGTCGCAAGCAATTTCTTGAGCAAGCCAAAATGTTTGTAGAAACAGCAAAAGAAAAATCGCGAGGCTTTCCTCCTTGTTTGGCTATTGCAATAGTGCTCTATGAGGAGGGAGGCTACAAGCGAGACTTTGCCGCTACAGTTAAGGGGTGGAAAAAAGAGCAGGCCATTGCTCAAGCCAAGGAGGTCATGGAACGGTGTGTCGAGTTATGCTGTCGTTTGGATCGACAACAAGAAGTGTACGTCAGAAAGCAGCACATCGCAATTTCAAGAATGGCTATCATGGGGCTTCAGTGTGAGACAAAAGTTTCCCGAAGCGAAAGCATCAGCACGAAGAACATCAAAGAAGCCAAAACACTTCTTGAAACTCTCGAGTCCGACTACTACTGCCAGACTGAGATGCAAGGAGGACGAATTCAACGGCTGATTGCCAATGTTGATTTGTGCTACCGTCTCGGTCATTTAGCTAAAGCAGAGAAAATTGGTCTCAAAGCCCTAGATATTGCCAAAAGGTTGCATTTTAATCTAGATGTCAACCCGCTGGAGGAACGGCTAGCCGAAATCCATCAAAAGATTATACAATCACCCAGTAACGTAACCTTCCGTGAAATCCCTGGAATTATTGACTCTTCCTCCGATTCTTCCCAGAATAGCTCGCCATATTCATCAGAGTACGAGGAAGACTTGTCGCCTATCAGCGAAGTATTTTTACCAAAAAATCTTGCTGACTTGGTGATCTTTTCTTGAATTTTAAGGCAGCTATTTGAACTAAATTAACTTAAGGTTTTCCATTGACAAAAAAACTGAACTAACCGATTAATAACAACGTATTTTGTATTTGCATTATTTATAATGGATCACTGCCGGTGATTGGCCTTAATTTAAACATAACCTTTGATTGTACATGTCTACACAAAGCACAATATTTACGCAGATATATACATACTACTGTAGAACACTGTAGCTTGTCAGGATTGTTATCCTTGACCAAATAAGAAGCGATCGAATTATTGTCGTTTTTTCTCTTCATTTTCTGCGCAGTGTTCGTTTGCTGATTGGTAAATTAGCAGAACGAGTGCAGGTACGATTTTGACAGCAAGGAGATATTGTTCTAGGTCGTCAATACTATGTACCTTATATTTTTATGTATATTCCTGCTCCAATGTTTGATCAGTCAGCACATCGCTTTGAGTTTATAACTTATTACTATTATTCTCAATAGTAAAATGAAAAAGGAAATGATTCGTGGGTCATGATCACTTTGACAGACTTTCGATTGTTATTGTTTACATCTTAAGATTTAATTACAGTTTTACTGTAAAATGCGCCTTTTATTTACCTGTAATTACTTAACTATATCAATTTCCTTTGTTTTTTGTTTCCCAGCCAAGTTTTAGTTCGGAGCTCATTTAAGCGTAAAATCTTCATTCAGTTTTTCAATGTGTAAATATGAATGGTAGTTAAGTACAGTAAAAGTTTAAGATGTAAATAGGATTCGAAGTTTATGAGCCTCAGTTTATGTGCCTTTACCCAAGATTCTAAGGTAATTTCAGTCTAACACTCCACCACGGGAAATAGCTAATAGAGGTGTCAATTAGGAGATTTGGTTTAAATTGTTATATTCATTTATTCTTGGTCTAATCACCAGACCCCGGTTTCAACAAGCATGATTATAGTAACCCATGATACGCGTTAAATCTGAGCGCTTCCCATTGATTCTTTTTGCCTACAGTTTTATGTTTCGACGCCCTAAGATGATGAGTCAAAATAAACAGAAAAATAGTTTTTGAACGAAAGAAACAGGAACCTGGATGAAAATCAGTCTTACCCCGGGTTAGCGTTAATCGGCCTGAATTATGGGCAACAGCTTTTCTTTAGTCTCTTATTCAAAAGTCTCCCACGCAGCCTTTCTTGCCTCGTCACGCAACGTTCCATGAGGAGCGTTCTTTGTGATGTCACCGTTGCGTAACTGAATAAGTAACGGCTGCGCTTTCAGTTCACAAATTATAACGTTAACTTACATATTTTTTGCACTGAGTTCGTTGATCCTGGTTTGGGTTATTTAAATTAAAATCCAAAAGATAAATCCCGAGTTTCTCTTTGAATGCAACCTTAGACTATTAGGTGGGGAACATAACATAACATATACATAACATTCTAGCGTGACAGCTTAGCTCCGGACATGCCGAGACAAGTATAGCAGGAATAATAATGCCCCTCGGGGCATTTTATATTTGTTAAGCATTTTTCTTATTGACTATTTTCCAATTGCCCATAATACACTCTGTTTGCCCCCCAAATTTTGCATAACTTATTGTCTTAAAATGCTCTTGGGAAAATGCAATACTCCCAGGAGCATTTAAAAACAATGGTTTACGCAGAATTTGGGGGCAAACAGAGTGTATTATGGGCAATTGGAAAATAGAGAATGGTCAATTTTGCGAGATATAAATGATCAGAAATTTTATGATAGACTGCAGCGAAAAAAGGGTGTCAAACGACTCGCTTTATTTAGTTTGTAAGAACTACTACTTTCTGATTGGTACTGTATGAAGTGAAGGAACAAAGTTCATTTAGATTACTGTAAATAGTTCGGGAAATTTCCCTTTCTCTCACGCATTATCTTTCGATTTTAAATCAGGTTTTCCATGTAAACACATATTTCAATCTATTTCGCTGTCGCTTTGAGGTCTCTAAGTCTCTTGATTTCTGAGCGAAGACGTCTGGGGAAGCAAGATCCACAAAACTGGCGAAAACCTACTTCCAGTTGTGCTCGTCAGCCCTCTGACGTAGTCCAAGCGTAGAAGTAGCCAGATGTTACGTAATTGTGTTCTTGCCGTCATGTGTTTGTTTTGATCATGTGATCCTCATTTGGTTTGTGTGGAAAAATTCGACGTCGTTGTCGATTTCTGGCCATTAAAAGACGTTGAAAAGAAGATTTAACGAAGGCTAAATCAAGACAAGACTGGTGATAGAATACAGAATTCGTGTTGTGCGACCCTTCGTGCGAGTCCGTCCAAGTCGATCAGCGCGGAAATGCAAACTTTGTGTTTGTTTGAAAAGGATCTTCCTCCAAGCTAGTTGTGTACATATTGAACTAATCATTGTCAAATATGACTCCGTCTTACCAAGGGAAAACTTCTACGGCAAGCTTGCCAGTAAAAGTGAGATCGAAGCCTAGAGTTCTTCGCTCAAGCGGCACGGAGCATCCAAACCAAGTTTTCGTTAATGTGTACAACAATTCTGGAACTATTGTGGTGGGCGACAATAACGAAGTCACAGTTCGTACTTCTGCTTCCAGTACCACTGGAATCTACTCCATTTCGAACAATGGACTAAGAAGTAATTTTATGTCCGCCGGTTTTACCCCAGGACAAAACGGCGTTGCAAAGTCGCAAAACACCGATCTCTCCCAAAATTCGAGCGCGCGAAGATCAGCAATTGGCGCACAGATAACCAAGATGACAAGTTTTTATCCTGTCGTAAAACATGAACATTCTTTTGGATGCGGACGAGGGAAGAGGAAGGGCTGTCATGGAGGTGAAAGTCGACGAAAGGGAAGGAAGCGGTTTAAAAACCAACAACCCGATTCGAGACTTTCCACTCCGAGTTCAGATGTTGATTTGGGACTCTCGCCTGCTTCCATTGAACTTCCGCTCGACAGTAATAGCGCCAGTTTTCAACAAGGGCTTCATTCGTTTCACCGTTTGTGCACTTATTTATACCCTCCGCGTGACAATGGCCGCTGGTGTGAGTTTGATGTTCGCGCCCAACAACTTTTGGACCAAGCAGGCATCAGTTTGACGGACCAAATTATAATCGACCTTGAGAAAAGCGTGGCGTTGTGCTACCAGAAAAAGCTGGATGAATCTGAAGATTTAATAAACGATGCAGAGAAGAGATTTCCTCAGACTAGTGGATCCATTCGGCGCTTGCTTGAAATGCTCTCAAACTGCTACAGAGCTGGACTTTATCGAAGGCGAAAACGTTTTGGCCAGAAAAGACAGCAGTGGCTGCATGCCGCAGAGACACTTGCATATGGCTTCCCACCCTGTTTGCCTGTTGGAATCTTGCTCTACGAGGAAGGCACTTGCAAACGAGACGTAGCTTCTATTCTGACAGGCCCAAGTAAACATGCAGCCATTGGGGAAGCCAAGGAGCTTATGCAGCGTTGCATCGACTTGTGCTGTCGTTTGGATCATCAAGAGGACGTGTATGTGAGAAAACAGCACGTTGCTGTTTCAAAAATGGCGATAATGAATCTTCATTGTGAGACAAGTGTGTCCCGAAGCAGAAAAATCGGGTCAAGTAATGTGGTAGAGGCTGGGAAGCTTTTGGACACTCTTCAGAGTGATTACTATCGTCAAACAGAGGTTCAAGGATCGAAGATCCAAAGACTCATTGCAAATGTGGACCTATTCTACCGCATAGAAAAGTTCTCTGAAGCTGAAAAAGTTGCTCAGGAAGCGTTAGAAATCGCCAAAAGACTGGAGTTTAATCTGGATGTGATGCCGCTTGAAGAGCGGTTAACTGACATCCGTCGAAACATAACAGAATCTTCCAGCAGCGAAACTTATCGAGAGATTCCTAGAATCATTGACTCGTGTTCCGGTTCTTCCCTGAATAACACGCCATACTCTTCAGAGTTCGAGGACAAGGAACAGTTTTAAATTACTTTTCCTGTGTGTGGACAAAAAATGGCACGTTGCGGGCGAAGATTCTACACTACATTTGCAGCTTTGAAAGAAATACAAAACTGTAAATAAACTTTTAGAATACCATGACAACTAACCTCGTCCCCAGCTCCCACTCTTCGAATATGGTGACCAAAGACCCCTGAAGAATTCTGGGGCAATTTATCAGGCGCCAATGGCGTCATATTACCTTATTACTCATGGGAGCGTTTTATCTGGTGGCAAACTAGGGGGTCGACGCAAGAAAAACATTGTACGCCAGAGATAATAGGAAAACTGGGACTATTACCGTTTGTTTGCATTTTTTTTTCAAGTATCCCTTAAGTCATCAAATAAGAAGTTAATGTTTTGGACAGGAATTCCAAGTCACAAGAAAACCGGCGTGGCTGCCTCTCACAATATTAAATCTCCAAGGCCGACAATTTGCGTTTTGTCACTTGAAAAAGTAAGCAAATGTCGTAATCAAATAAGGAGTTCATTTTTTGGACAAGTATTCCAAGCCCAGCGTGGCTGCGACTCACGGACATAAACCTCCAAGACTGACAATTTTTAGAATATTTCAGCCAGACATGAATTTCAGGCGTCGCCTTTTTAGAAAGTCGAAGGTTTGGATGGCGTAGAAAACGAAAAAATTGAAGACTCGACATCGGAACATCAAAGTACATAGGTATGCAGTAAGTTTAAAAAAATGATGTGGCGTTTATACAGTGCAATTTCATTGATTGTACCCACTTGGGCTTTCTCGAGCTTACATTCAATCACCCAACTAAGAATTCGATTTTAGATATGAAAAGCGTACTCCACAAGATAACTTTTTGTCATGTGGTCTCACTGCATCTGTAAACTCAACTTAGCATAGCGATCATTATCAAACAGAGTGGTAACGAGAAGGAAGGACCTGATCACATAGTGTGAATGTTACTAGTGCTTTAACAACTTCTACCCGCTATTTGTATAGCGAATGCTTTGGGCAACAAATGAGAATTTAAAGTTTGATAATTTGGTTCAAAGGGTTCATATTAAATGAAAAGGCGTGGTTACTGTCTTCCAAATGGCTAACGGTCCAACTTATACTACAAATAACTGTTCAACTTACATAAATGTAGTGATTTGGGTATTGGTTTGAGCAAGATTTCTGGTGTTGTAGTGGCTAGCTGTACTTGTTGTTTTGAGTTAACGAGTTATTATTTGACATTAGTGATATGAATTCTTTAGAAGTGTTCCTATGTGGCACCACACACTACTTAATAACTTGTTGCTGATTACTGTGTTAAAACAGGAGCCGTCATCTTCCTTCGCAGTTTTCGTCCGATTTATTTAGTATGGTTTTAGTATGGAAAACCGGATAGGCTTATCAAAATCAAATATTGATCGTTTTCACCTGACGTCACGGCGGCCATATTAGGGTACAAAAACAATGAAACGGTGTTGGTGTACCGAAAAAATCCTCAAGAATTGAACTCGTTTCTCATGTCTTTTTCTTTTTCCAAAAAATACACAGCTGCTGCCCACGTGAGTGTAAACGATCTATACCTTGATGATCTGTTCCTTCTTATATTATTTTTAAACTATTCCTCAAATTAATAAAGCACATTACCAAAATTAATTATTCTTCGGTACGTACTGTCGGTGTTAATATTGACCGGGCGTGAGCTCAAGATATCTACTCTTATGTTTTTTTCCCTTTATTACCAGAGTGGTTCGAATTCATCAAGTAGCTAATCTGTAACTTATTGTATATCTCTCTTTGTTGTTGTTTTGCAGACGAAAGCGAGCTGGCATCACTCCAATCAAGTTTGACCTTCCGCCTGAAACCAAATCAGCTAAAAAATCAAAGTCAAACACCATCTCAGTGTACACGCCGCCAGGACGACGCTCAGGCGCCTCAAACGGCGTACTCAAAGGTCAGAGCATGCCCGAGGGAAACAGAGGTCGAGGAGGCTTCCGAGGACGGAACCGTGGCCGTGGACAAGGCTGGAGAGGAGGACGATATTAGATCGATCACTTGTTCTCGGGCGATTGTTTTACTTTGTTAATACGCCACTTTAGAAACGAGAATGGAACTGGAGCCAAAATGTGTCCCGCAATTGTGTCTAGGATTGTTACTGGGGACGCGCCGGTCAGCTATTGGCCAAGTTTTTTTTTTGTCCATCGTGACTGTCCCAGAAGTCTTTGCGAAGTTAACTCGGCTCAGTTTCCTTCTCGCATCTTAACCCTCTACGCCCCAATATCCACATCCAGATTCTCCAAACTGATCTCCATACATTTTCTCACGGAATTAACGGGGAGAATTTGTTCAAAGATCAAAGCATTTTCCCATTGGTGATCATTTGATTAATTCTTATAGCCTTTTCTCTTGAATATGTATCAATGTGGTTAGGAGAAAATTCATGTTGGTCAGTCACTCTTGGGACATAAAGGGTTTAGTGGCGAATAGGAAACGGTCAACTCTCAGACAAGTGAAAAACTGTGTACAGAAACCTAACATTTGGGTTATTTATGGAGTAGGCTGTTATAAATTATCATACGTTTTCTTTTTAAACTTCTTAAACTTAAAAAATCTCCTTCCATCTGCCGTATGGCAGATACAATATTATAGAAATTGCTTTACAGTGATCTGTCTTTTAACTTGAAAGTGCTGCAGTAATTACCAGTCATTTAAGAGGTAATTAATGTCTTTACTGTGAAAAGGAATGATTATGTTACCCGCCAGTAAAGAAACTGTTTGCGAGCCCCTGCCGTGGTAGTTGTACTAGTGACCTACTCACGCCAAAGCTAAAACAAGCTTAAAAACTGCTTAGTTGGACTCCGTTTAAAAATGATTTTTTTTAGTTTCTAAGTTGCTCACTTACGTTTCGTGACTTCACATGTAATACAACCAACGTACAAGTTGGAGCTACGTAAGCCATATGGTCTCACAAAATTAATCCTCATTTTCTTGAATCTTACACTCCTTACAATTCGGGACTAATTTGCAAATATGATATTGAAATTTTTTTTTTCCTTCCTTCAAAGGTTGTGTGCGTTACGTTTATCCTGGCTTAATCCAGGTGTGAAAGGGCTCAACTTGGGCTCATCCTTGGTGTAAAAAGCTGTGAAACTCACGCGTGACGTAGAACAATTAATACAAAGAAGCCACCGAGAAGTCAACACCATAGAACCAAGGAAAATAATAGCTAGAAAACAAAGAAAAACTTCACAGGTTTTTACACCGAGGTAAACCCTCAACTTGTTTTAACTGCACATGTTTTGTTGCTGTGAATATGGCGTAGGATTATTCACATCAGGTTAGCTCACTGACGTTGGAATTGTTATCTCGTTCACACCAACATACTGTGACAAAAGTAACGAGCCGAAAGAGTAACTGTTGCTAGTTTTGAAGAAAACTTCAGTTTTTGTTAATTGTTTTAGCGTTGGCGTGACTGAGGCAATTGACAAAGCCTCTCAGCTGGAGGAGGCGAGCTCTGTGCTCAGTCTTTTTAATTGTTTTTAAGGCGAGGGATAATTTCCCATTTTGCTTTGAAAGCAAGTTTGTCTTGCATACACGAACGCACTGAAAAACGAAGTTGGCGTTCATTTTTTAAGTAACAACAGTTTATATTTCCTGTTGCCTTCTACAAACCGTCGATTGGCCAGTGTGGTAATAAAATGGCTACATTTTTATTTAGGCCTCTTGTTGAACATTTCTACCTCCCATCTCTACATTAAAGTACATAATCTGCATTCATGCTAGCCTGGGACCAGGCTCTGCATTGGGGAAAAAAGGAAAAAAAAGGGGGCCGTGGGCGAAAAACCGGGGCTCAGTAATATCAAAAAGCGAATAAGAAAAAAATTTTTAAAAAGTACATTTTTTCTCAAATCATTTAATCCTGTTCGTGCCTTTTAAATATCTATATTTTTTCTGAAACATCAGACTTTTTTTACACCCGAAGATGGGTCTCCAGAGAAGCGACGTGATTTATTGGTAAACTAAATCTTGAATAACATACATGTAGAAAATTGTACGTACCTCTGGAAAGATCTTGGCTACACCCCTTATATTTTATCTATCATTGAACGTATAGCGCGAGTTCTTTAGGTGTGCTCTTGAGTCTTGAGTCAGCAACAGCTAGTCGTACAAATCTCTTCAAAATCATAACTTTGATTCTTTATGTTGCATGACCCTTCAATATGATGTTTTTTCTTCTTCTACTACTTCTTTGAAGGCACCATTAAACTGAGAAGTACAGGAGGGTTTCGAGGAACTACCAAAACCTTTGTAAAAACGGGTCTTTTTTCTTTTTTCCCCATCATATGCATGACAAAAAATCTTTTTAGAGGCCCTTAACCAAAAACGAGAGAGAGAGAGAGAAAAAAATTAAATTTCTAGTGAAAATCGTCTGCCGCTAATTTACTGTGGCCTACGTTTTCCTATTTCAATTTAAGTTGAATTAGCGAATGGTAAATTAATTTCTCGTTATATTTAAGTTGCTTGGCACATTTTGAAATCCGTGTTCGCACAAAAAGAGTTCTCGTATTTTTCACCCAATTTAAACCCGTTGTTGTGGTTATAATTGGCAAAAACATACTTTTTTCAATTAGCGAAAACAATAGATGTTTACAATATATTTGAGGAAATCAGTAATTAGTTACTGGAAATTGGTAATTGGAAATTTCTAGCTTAGCCAGAAATACAACGAAAACAAGATAAATTTTACTTGTAGAAAATCTTTTAATGGCTTATCCAATCTGCTGAAAATATGCATATTAAACAAATAGGTCAGTTAAAATTTCAAAACTTTGTTTCTTGTTTGAATTTCATTTACCGATGTTTCGCCTCGCGCACTTTAATAATAACCACATGGAACCAGTCCCTATGTGGGACATAGAGTATCTTCCAAAAAAAGTCCACATTTCTTGGGGCGATAATTTGTTGCGAACGAGTTTGAGGATAGTTTCAATTTTTATAGCATTCCAAAAAATGCTGATATTCTTCGGTAAGTAGTAAAAAATCAGAATTCTGTGTCCGAAACCGGCCTGTTGATCTTTCTTCACTGGCCTTCCATATAGAGGAAACAGCTTTGATAAATTTGTTAACGACAGTTAAATATTCTGCCAAACAAAGAATTTTTTACGTTCTTTAACGGGACTCACCGCTAATAGTACAAAATTAAGGAAACTGAGTGAATAAATCAAATCGAGTATGGCCACATGTTTAATTGCTTTCGTTTTTACTTGGTACTGTACCAAGCAATTACTTGCCAGTTTGGTTGCCAGGTCTTGTCACCTTCGTTTCAGCAAGCATGTTTTCATTTCAAAACAGTAAAATTGAGTGTTTTTAGTTATTTATATGCAGATTTTGCCGTTCTTAATATTTAAACAGCCCTTCTATTGGCCTTGCAATGATCCACAGCTAAAACTGATTAGGACATCCGTCTTCTTTTAAGATCTTTCCTTAATTGAGTGTTAAAGTTATCTGACTTGGTTAGGAGATGTTTTAGTCAATCCTTTGCTGCCCTTTTTTTCACTTCTAGAAGAAGCCATGCTGCTGACTTTATTTTGGAAAGTAATCGAAAAATCTGTGCACAACGTATAACAGGAGCGAACCAAATACGTTGTCAATAATTCTGATAAAGTGACTGAACAACATATTTACTTGGTTCTCGCATCTTTCAGTCCGTCTGAATCACTTCACGAGGAACGCATTAACAAGCACCAGTCTCTACACTCAAGAGTCAAAAACCACTACAGCATGTCATCAAATCTCACTTTAACATCAACAACCAACTGTTCTAACGTACCAGGAAATGTTCCATGCCTCGCACCTCCACCTCCTGAAAGTTTCTTGTCTCTTTCGTCTTTAAGGAACAGTCTCAATCCGATTTTTACTATCGTGGAGTTTACCACTCTCTCGGCGGCGTTCCTCGGCAATCTTTTGATTGTCTTGACAATCATGTCCAACAAGAAAATGCGTAGTATGCCCCATCTCTTCCTTCTTAACGTAGCTGTTGCAGATTTTCTTTTTTCCGCATTCAATATTGCAGGACATGCGACGGAGAACACACTTGGTGAAGTAACGTTAAAAGAGACATTCTGCACGTTATACAGACCTATAATCGGCGTACGCTTTGCGGCCTACGCTATTTCCATGTTTTGCTTGGCGGCGTTAAGCGTGGAACGTTGGTATGTCGTATGCTCGCCGATAAGCGCACAGTTTTCAAGCGCTGACCTTTTAAGGAAGCTGAAATTCTCGTCTTTAGTATTGATATGGATAATCACCTTAGCTATCTCAATACCTATTGGATTTTGCAAAGTTACAGTCACAAAGACCTTTGCTATCCTACTTGCACTCGTCTTGCACATAATTCCGCTCACGATTATTATAACAGTGAACACAAGGATGGTCTTGTCGCTCAAACGCAACGCGGCGTTTAATGTCAGCGCCGTCAACGAGGAAACAAGAGAAAAAATTCGCAAGTTACTAATAAGCATGATCCTGAGCGTCATTATATTTTGGAGTCCTTATCATGGTTTCTTTCTTTATTTTGTGTTCGCAAAACCACCTTCGTCCCCAAGCGCAGGTGTTAAGCTGGAGCTGGCATTCAGAGCTGGAAATGTCTGGACATACTTCAACCCACTTTTTAACGCCCTTCTGTATTATATCTTCTCCAAGGAGTTTAGAGGTGGATTAGCCAGCTTATTTTTACTGTGCTCGTGCGATCGCAGGTCAGAGGAACAGAATGCTGTTAATGATTTGGCAAGATCTGGGCAGGAATTAGTTCGATTCAGTACAATAAACGAAGCATTCTCGAACCCAGAAGTACTTCCGGCGAGGTCACCTGAGAAAGAGTGACTTTTAATGAAAAATACTCAGGACCACTGAGTAGTACCCATCTTTTTGAAGATGTAGGAAAGATACCAACTGTATTTAAAAAAACAGAGATTACATCAGTGACAGATGTCTTAAGCTTTGATTCTTGATCTGCTGTCACCCCTGGGCTCGATCAACTCTCCCGTGCCCCAGTAAGTATCAATGATCAACTCCGGTTCGCACTTTAGGGTTTTAACAACTTTAAAGTTAAAGTCTAATGTTAGCAAGGAATGTACATGTTGTGGCTCAATTTTATCCTTGGTTTAAATTTGGCTGACCGCCGCCCGGTTAGCTCAGTTGGATAAGCGCCGGTCTGCCGAGCGGGAGACCGCTGGTTCAATTAAGTCCCGGCCGGACCCACATTTAGTTTCTTTAAATAACTGAGGAGAAAGTGCTGCCTTTTTTAAAGACATCTGCAAACGGTTAGACTTTCTAGTCTTCTCGGATAAGGACGATAAACCGTAGGCCCCGTAGACCTTGTATATATAAATTATGTGGGACGTTATAGAACCCATACACTGTTCGTAAAGAACAGGGGACGTAGTCCCCGGTGTGGTGGTCTATCTCTCATAGAGGGAGGGACAGTTACAGGCCAGCAGTAATTGGCGTCATGCTGTTGAGGTGACCCTGCCAATAATTGGCGAATCTAATAACATAAAATAAACAATAATTTTATTTTCCTTTATTTCAAACTCATTATCATACATTACCATACCCCAAAACAAGGGAAAATAAAAGTTTAAACCAATGATAAAATTGAACGACAACATACATCTCGGAAAAATGAATGCCTAATTGTTTACATTGCTGTCTATTCTCTCTACAAGTTCTGTCCCTCAACGAAAAAAAAAGGAAATAGTAATAAATGTGCTTAAGTTATTGTTTTGAAATGTTCCTGGATGACTGAATATTCCCAAGACAATTCGAAATAATAACTTTTGCAAAATTTGGGGGCAAAGAGAGTGTATTGCGAGGGATTCGAAAATAGTTAATATATATAATGAAAAGTAGACGATAATTAAACTTGATCAAAACAATTAAATTTTGACCACGTGGAACAAATTCACTATTTCTGCTGGAGACGTGATCATAAATCTCTCAAAAATTCAGACTGGAGAGTATATAGAGAAAGTTGATCCTTAGTTTGTAGGTAAAGGCTGCAGAGCCGCAGTAGTAAGAGGATGAAATAAGATAGATCTAATTAGCCACTCTCTTACAATCAACGGTAAGAATGGTTATTCTGTACATTAGGCTATTCCTGAAGAGAGAAGAAGGGTAGATACAACCTTCCAGTGATCTGAGCCATGCCAGGTCACTAATTATATGACGTGTTCATTCTACTACGAACAAGGATCTAGGAGAAAGAAAGCTCAGAATTTTTTCTCTTTACCCGTGTAGTAACAAGAATTTTTCATGATTAACTTTCGTAATACACTAGAACCCCGGTAACCAAAAACTCAAAAAACAGTTCGAGTTAGCGAAGGTTCCGGTTATCGGGGCCGATTGCAAAATTCAATTTTCAGTGTTAAGGCGGCTTGACTGGATTTTTTAGGGGGGATACCTCCCAAGTTTGAGCATTAACTACGTCTTCATGCGTAAAGATATGGGAAAAGGGTTACCACAACTGTATCACATAAAGAAGAAAATTTCTTATGATCTGGGTTTTATTGCAATCGAAGTCGCCATGGCAACGTAATGACGCCATTACGTTTTTTACTCATCTTTGGTAACCCTTTTCCCATATCTTTACTCATGCCAACGTATTTAATGCTCATACTCAGGAGGTATCCCCGCGAAAAAATCCAGTCGAGCCACCTTAAAAATTGATAGTTACTGATTATTCAGCACCTCCAGCAGTGTGCTACTGCAGTGTAAGTTTAACTTATTTTATCAGAAACGGTAACATGATTAGGCATTTTTTTGTGATAAAACGTGATCTGTTCGCTGCGATTAAAATCAAATTGCTGTAAGTGTTAACCAGTGTTAGATTTAGTGTTTTTTACTCATTATTCAACAAGACGAGCTAATGGAATGGCATCCGAGTAGAGTTACAAGAACCAGAATTCGCCGAGTTATTGGGGTAATTTTCAGTGACTTGTGATCAAGAGAAAGAAAATTTAGTACAAGTTAGCGGGGAATTTGAGCTATCCGAATTCGAGTTAACCGAGTAAAAATAGACATCTTGGGACACTTAGGAAATTAGGCTCGACGACGCATGGGAATGTTGCTATAAGAGCCTTTTTCCCGAGTCCCCCTTTCCCTTAAGTAGTGTTGACTGTTGAGGGAGGGGAAGAGAAAATGCGTCATTTTGTCGAGCTATTGCGTTAGTGTTCCAAGAGGTTTGACCAGAGTTGTAATTTGCCAGAATCGTATACTGGTCCGGGATACATAACTGTGTTTAGAGACCTGAGCCTGAAGCGAAGCGGGAAGACACTAGGGTTTCGTAATACGTTATTTCTGTCTAGTGACATTCGATCATACCATCTTATTACCATCTTACTTTTCTAACACGTGAAACAACATCGATCGCAGTTCTCATTGGACCAACTATTTTTGTCACATGTGAAACAGCATCGATCGCAGTTATAATTGGACGAAGTATTTTTCTTATGTGTGAATAAATATCGTTTGCACCTCTTAATAGCTAAAGCAGTGGAGGGCAACAAGGCTTTTCACTGAGTACGTCGTACTATGTATATTTAAAATGCTGAGTGGACGCTTTAACGTGTATTTTACGCATGCGCAAAACAAAATAACCCGGCCAAAAAATGGGATCACACAGGCTCGGAAGAAACGATCATCCTTAATCTTTATTGAATTTCCTTGTTTCATTGTTTGAAAAGTACAAGGTCATTCAATTTTTACTCAAGGGTTATTTCGGTTTCTATGACCTCAAAACTACAACTGTAATGTATCAAATATCCCTTGAAAATAGGCAGTAACAGGAATATCAGGAATGTAAGTTTATATAAAACGCAGGAGGCAGTTCACGTCCGGATGTTTTTCAATACATGAAACTTGATTACACGATAAGGATCCAAAAACACAATAGATCGCTCATATGTCATTTTCAAATAGTAACATGATAAGGAGTCTGTATGTTTTCTTTGAAATTTTCTATGTTTTAAGAAATAGCAGAGGGGACGCAACGTTTCTCTCGGAAGTCTACCACAGACGATTAAGAAAAAAAGTACATACAATTTTGACTGAATTGGTTAATCAGTATACTTACACAAGATCCTTCGTTTTCTAGTGTACCGGTATTTCGCATTTTTCGTTTGTAAGATCAAGGGTATCTTTGTATCAACTGACTTTTCACAATTGTGAACACCTTACCCCCACAAGCAAAGCATAGTTCGATGGAAATCTTTTTATTGCATATACGCTATCGACTAATCCTGTTAACAAACCAAAAAACTGCATGAAAAGAGATTTTGCTCTCGACAGAGTTTTTTTTATTATTTTCATGGTTAATTTTAACATCATCATCTGCTATAACTTATACGGTATTCATATGGAGAAACAATTGTCTTTTCAACAAATGAAAAATGCTTGCGATTGTGTTTTTGTATAACTACCCAGAAACGACGCAGTGATGAGACTTAATCTGGGGAAAGGACAGTATAGACCAGCATAGTTTTGTCATTTAATTCGATTGACTATAAAATGTATTTGTAGTTAGCAATTAGACAAACTGAAACCTAAAATACGTGAAGTGATTCAGAACACTTTTCGTTTCTGAACCCATCAACTGATTTTTGGTTTCGGAGCGCAGTGTCATTTTCGAAACCTGTAACAGACATAGGAAGAAGCCATGAACAATCGGACCATCCTTGGTAATGGACTAATACCCTGCCCTGTGATACAAAGATGTTTGTTACGGGAGATTTCTAAGGTAAAAATGGAATTTATTCTTGTAGGTATATATTCTTAAGCTTGGGGATCATGAAGCAAATCATAACAGTGTTTTAGCCTGCTGTTAATTAAAGTTTGAAATGTTCCGGAAGACCAACAATCTTACTAAACGGGGAATTGGATAGCTCCAAACCTAAAAGCGGTATTTCGTGTTGTTAAGCGCGCTAACCAAAAGTCTAGATCTCTAGATTATGACTCAATTGTTAAAGGAGTTGTTTCACGAATTTTATGAAAATTCTAACAATATAAACTGCCACCAAATTGAGGGAAACATGAAAATAATCGCACAAAACATTTAAAGAATATATTATTAGCACAGCAAATACAAAAGTAGGCACGGATGGACAAACTTGAAGAAGGCTAAAGCGGATTGAAATTGTGGGTTTTTGAAAACTTGTTAGCCTAACAGTTTTTCGAAGTTCATTTTTGTTGTTTGTAACGTTTCTTATAACACTTGGGAAGTATATTGTTGGACAAGAAGCTGGGACGTACGAAACGGAAAAAGAAGAGATTATCACGGTTGAAGGTCACTCACTTATAGAACAGATAAAACGAACCTCCTGTTTACATCCCACAAATGAACTTGACAAAGCAAATCTGGAAAGTGTCTCAGAATTTTTTTTAACAGAGGAGCTTGTCTGAAGAAGTAAATTCTTATCTACATTACCTTGAGACGTGACCGCCTATGCAGATCTCATGGTCTGCACGGTCAAGGTTACTCAATTTGAACTGACGAATTATGAACGAGCCAGTTTAGCAGTCTTAACTGCGTCTCGGATTAAAAAAAAATCCAAAATGACAAGTCTGTTACTTTAACATTACTCCCTTGTAAAGTTAAACTAGTACATGTAATGATACGTCACTAAAACAACAGATATAATTATTCATTCAAAATATTTCCCCGTTTCTGATTGGGTAAAACCACACGCATAATTCACCATAACCAGCGGCTGAACTGTCATATTGAACCGATGACGTGAAAATGACGTCATCGGTTCAATAATTTGTCATATTGAACCATCATATTGAACCGTTTACCGAGGAAACCTGTGGACGGGGTTGAAATGTTTTGGTTGTTTGAACAAAATGGGGGAACTGTCGGGCGGACATTGTACTCGTTTCACGGCGAAATATTGTCTAAAAACATATAGCAAGAACAGCGAGAAGTCAACTCGACGGACAACATTTGCTATTTGGAGTATATTTGCAGACCTGAGGAGACCTTTATCCGCTAAATTTCCCGAAAAAGATGCACTATCGATGTGAACTTAACATCGACCGAGGTAAGCATTTTTAGCTTGTTTTTAGAGTTGGAATTATTTTGAATGAATAATAAAGCAGTTATTGAATTCGGCTATCGCAGGATATGAAGAATTCTGCAGATCCCGGAAGGTGTTATCCACCTCGGCCTTCGGCCTTGGTGAATAACACCCTCCTCGATCTGCAGAATTCTTCATATCCTACTTAGCCTCATTGAATGATGTCCATTGCTAAAGATCCGGTCTGCATGGGCTTTAAAATGACGAGCAGAAGGTAAGCCATAGTACTGTGAACCATAGAGATCCAACGCGAATATTTAGACCGACGCGGATATTGTTCCAGAGGTTCAGTTTTATAATCTTGACGTTAGAAATCGTCACGTTGATGTAATACTTTTCAAACTGCAATGAGCAGGAATGAGTGCGACCCTGGCTCTCCACCAAATGTGGAGCTTAAACTTGGCATACAAAGTTAACAACATCAAGGTAGATGCATTTTTTATCCATCACTTCAAATCGTAAAATACGATGCCAACGAGATGAAACGAGCGTATTCGCTGAACGAAATCCAGGGAAGAACAGGGCTATGCAAAACTTGTACAACAGAAGACCAAATACCTTGACCATCAACAATCACAAGAATCCTGAGAATATAACACATATCAATGCGCTAGAATTGCCCAAAGAGAAATGGGACAAACGTTGCCCGAATGGATTCAATACATATCATTGTTACAGGAACACAGGACTAAAAGCGGAGAGTAAACGCGCGATGATAGCTATACTTGACAAGATTTTAGCAACCACGTCCTACTGATGATCAACATCGTATCATTAAACCAAACGTAATCAAGCATGCAGAGTGTGTAGACGTTTGAACAAGTCATCAAAAAGGTATGTCTATAAAATATTCCGTGAACGGAAAGTTCGTATAAGATGAGTTACACCTGCTATAGTCGTGCGTTATTGAGCAAGCCCGAGGTCAAGATGGATGGAAATTGCTTAACGGACTTTTTCAGATTTAATTTCTGCTTGATTGAAATTGTCAAAATCCACGTTTTAAAGTGGCGGGAAGCCTTAGGTAAAAAAAGAAAGTTCATTTAACATTTCTTCCGCTTTTTACACTTGATCGCTGGACTAGAGTGTTGCTAGCATCCGTGCTACAAAGCTACCTTGACGTGAGATGAATATTGAATGTGCAGTTGTTGACGCTGCCAGTATTTAAACCAGCAAAGAAACCAGATCCCAAAGGAATGGAATGGAGCAGAATAAACATTTGTGACATAAGCGTTTGGAAGAGTTGGCGGTTCTGTATGCGTGGAAAACCTGAGTTTTTGTTCGAGCTGCTGGGCGCCAGGGACATTCACCGTGGTTGTTCATATGAGACGCGTTTGTAGAAATCGAGACCTTTTAGTACTAGTGACCTCTGAAATGTGCCACGAACATTATTGAAACTTCAGCATCAAGAAGGCGTATAGTGCACTTATCCGCACCACCGAGTGTTTGGTAACTCTACCTTATGACCCTGCTGCCGGGGTAAAAAATTTGCCAATCTCACTCTTTCTCAAAGCACTTTGCTTGTACCACACCACATCACCTTGTTTTCTCTGGAGTTTCAGGGCAAGGTAAAAAGGTTGAATCGCACTGATTGAACTCCACAGGATGATAAAGAACTCATTTCTTTGTAGATTTGAACCTGACAAAGGAGTGATTCAGTTCTTTGAGCCTTGGCACGAAAAACACGAAGACTGCGTGGTTTATGTTAACCAGGATGAGTATTCCATACAAGACTCCTTTTTTCGGTTTCTGAGCCTAAATCCAAACCAACGTCCTTGTTTTCCGGCTTTCAGTTTTCATGGCGAGCTCATAAGCTAAAGTGGAGAACGAGCATCTACCATAAGGTGCGTTAAAAAACCGTTGGATCAGGGGCATGCACTAACGTCTCAGCAAGCGAAAATTGAAGTTTGCCTTCTTTTTCTTCAGTGAGCTGGTCATGTGTCGTTTGTAGTTTGTTTGCCGTGGTCTACTAAAAGTTTTTTGGCGTTTGGCACGTCAAAATTAAGTCCCTCGAAAGCTCGAAAGTATCTCCTTCACTGACATTTACTTGTGATCCATCAAACAATTGACTTGAAAGATGTCAAAATGACCGGTTCGGCTTCTCTGTACCATCTTGATGTAGGATCTTTTTGTACACAACTTCACCGCTGCATTCCCTTCTCTTTTGCAGGGGGAAATAGTTGGACATCTTGACCTTGTTTGTCGATAATGGGCTTCAATATTGGGTGAGCTTTTGGGCCAGTTTATCTTCTGGCCTCAGTCTCTATACGTACTGGTTCCCTAGGTTAAGCCTTTCAAAGCATGACTTGTTACCAAGCCTCATTTCTTCCCGTCCACAGCCACTCTCATGATGTTGACCACCGCATACGTCTTAGGGTTTTATTGTAGGCCAACGTTGTTCATTGCTGATTGTATGACTTTCAGTACTCTGTTCAATTAATGCTTTCATGCTGCACTTTCTGAACAGGCATGCTTGGATATTCGTCAACCCCTCGTTGCATTTAACCTCCATGTAACAGCGTTCAGGCACTATGAAAACAGAGGGGGAAGCGGGGCATCTCACTGCGGGAGCCCCCTGATGCCGTTTATTGCCTTGGATGTTCCCATTTTATTCTTCTTCCTCGCTACCTCTTTCATGTTTCAAAGGAGCACTGATTTTGGAATAGTGCGTCATAGGTCCTCTTAGCATCCACACACGCCAGGCTCAGGTTCCATTACCTGCACCTCCATCCTGGACCAAACCATTCTCATGAGGCATTCGGAGGTTCTCTCTTACAGCTTTATTGATGGTACCTTTTGCAGGGCCTTCGATTTTTCTTAGAAAATATGGACGTTGGGCCCCGGGGAAACTTATGTTTCTTGGTGATACTAATATTGATAATTACTGTTATCATCATCATCATCATTATTATTAACAGAAAAGGGAGTAAGGTTTAATTAGTGATGAAAAACCGGGGGTTCTGCAAGAGATCTAAACTTGCTACTAATTGTAATCCTCTAGTCGAAATGAAACAATTTTGTTAATGCGTTAATATCATAGGTGATGAATTACTCCTTAATTTTGGCGCGAAATTTCAGCGTTAATTTGTAATTTCACATGTGAAATTACAAAATTGCCATGGCAACCCTTCCGTACGTCTCAGTGTCAAGATGGCGATGAAGTTTTCAAATGCCGTGAATGAAGATGTCAAGGCACAAAAAGACGCTTTAGAAAACCTAAACACACAAGAGAACATCAAGAAGGATTCTAACAGGTATTTTGCCGAAAAAGTCTGAAAAATTCTGAACTTTATAAGCCAAATTTATGGTCTAAACATTTGAGAGAAAGGAGTTCTCGATCGATACGATCCAGGATAAACATGTCAAAAATCCAAGATTGCCTGAAGGCTCGGGAAATTATTAGGATTTGGACAAAACCCAAGTGAAATTATTCCCTAATTTCACGAGTATACCATTTGATTGCCTATTAATATCATGGGTGACGAATTACCTTAGCAATCTTGGATTTTTGACATGTTTATCCTGGATCGTATCGATCGAGAACTCCTTTCTCTCAAATGTTTAGACCTTAAATTTGGCTTATAAAGTTCAGAATTTTTCAGACTTTTTCGGCAAAATTCCTGTTAGAATCCTTCTTGATGTTCTCTTGTGTGTTCAGGTTTTCTAAAACGTCTTTTTGTGCCCTGACATCTTCATTCACGGCATTTTAAAACTTCATCGCCATCTTGACACTGAGACGTACGGAAGGGTTGCCATGGCAATTTTGTAATTTCACATGTCAAATTACAAATTAACGCTGAAATTTCGCTCCAAAATTATAAAGGAGTAATTCGTCACCTATGATATTATAGACGTAATCATCGCAACTCTACTATGCTACATGCAACGCGCTGGGTTGTGTGACACTGCTTCGCAATGATAGGAAGAGCTCACCAAAAAAAATCAATGAGTGAGTCAGTTTTTTTTTTCGCGCATATTGCAAAATTATAAAGCTCTGACAATACCGCCGATATTGGCACGGAAATTCTTCTTCTTGTCTGTTTATAATTGCAATCTGGGTGCATATACACCCTTAAGTTCAAATTACTCTCCCTTTCTGTCGATCATTTATAAATGTAGGAGGAATAATTTGCATCAGCCGAGTTACATCTAATCGGGCGACAAAGTTATAATGTCTTTTCCATTCTTTTTAGTACATGGTCGGACGTCTCTTAACGATATAAGTTAAGTCAGGTTATAGGGCGTCATGCAATATTCAGGTATTTTTGTTATTGTTGGTTTCGCCATCTTCTACAATTTCTTCGCGAGAAATCTACGTAGCACTTGCACTCTTTTCCTCCTGGCGACATGTATCTGGCGCGATTCGGTGGGTTTTGGGATTCAGTATTAGAGCTTTAAACATAGAAAGCGGGTAATTCTCATCACAGCGTTTCTGTCTAGCACAATAATATGGCTTAGCTATCCTAAACGACAGAAACCAGTACTGCTGGGGCTAACATATGAGTGACGTCCAAATGAGTGATAAGTAATTAACTAATTGTATATATGCGCCATGGACTGCTGCATTTTTTTATCTAACTGATAATTTAATAAAAATTCCAATTTTCTTTATTCTTATGGCTCTTCCCCGACCACTACTAACATTCGGTAATTGTCTTGGGAAAACTACATGGCTGAGATACTGAGGAACTAGTGCTGGCCGTCTCTTTTGCGAGCGAAATATTAATTCACATTGCCAGATTGAAACCATCTAAGCTGGTGGTGTCGACCAGACCTCTGCAGTTACTGGCGTGGCGGAAATCATAATGCGCCTAATTGCGTGAAAGTCAACTTGGAACCATCAGCCCAGGGGGAGGGTTCGTCGTCTGCGTTCGTGTCCTCGTTGTTTTTATCAAATGTCATGTCTATCGCTCCTAAGGTTGATGAAATCCGCCACGTTACAAGTCATGCAAATCTGGATTGCATTTGTATAACTTAGACTTGGCTTAAAAGCCATATTCACGACAAATGTAGTTAAAATAGATGGCTTTAACCTGGTACGACGGAAAAAAGTTGACATTGGACACGGTCATGTTTGCGTCTTCATTAGAAACAGCATGGAATCGAGTTGTGAAGGTGTGAAGTGTACTACAGTTCAGAATAAGATAATTTTTTCGTGAAAAAGCAATTTTATTGTATCCATTTTTATTTACCATAACACTTAGAGTAACAAGCCATAACCGGCTATGCATGTAAATAAATTGCACCGGCCAGGTATCTAAGAAAGCTCTCTTGAGCTCTTCTATGGAGATCCCCTTAATGTACTTAACTATTTACAGATAGAAGACGGGTTTTTAACGCATTTAGTGAATAATAGGTGACTGAAAACTATAACTAACAACAGTAATAAATTGATTCTGAACACGGTCTTTAATTAGTTTTTTAAAAAGAATTATATGATTTAATTTTTTTAAGATCGTTTGGCAAATCAGTACGTATGTTTGATGCTAAACGCGTATAATGAATATGTATTTCTTTCTTTAATGTGAAATAATTATTTAAACAGTTTGGTAGGTCATGATTGAAATACGCGTACACAAATAGTGCGGTTAGATAGGTATTCAGCTCATTTTACAAATGACTTGATTGATATGATGTTTTCATGAGAGTTGTTCGTCTTTACGTACGCCTAAAACTTTTGTCTTTTTAACCTGATCAATAAGTTCATTTATTTTGATTGTGATGTTTTGATTTATTTTCTTCCCTTTTAATTTAAAAACAAGAAGTCGCCTGAAGGCGCTTACGCGGGATGTGTTGGTGTAAGTAAGAATTATGTTGAATGGCATTGGAAAATGTGTGCAGGGGAGACGGAGATGTTCTGTTAAATACACTAGAAGATGAGTTACACACAAGGGTTTCTTTGCTCCTCTAAACAAAACTTACATCAATATCACCACCATATATGTTAAGAGTATGGGGTAGTTCACTAAAATCTGCATTCCGGCTTTACTAATATCCTCAATAAATTCTCCTCCCCATTGAACAATAGCATGTAATGTATCAGACTTCCAATGAATAACTACAAGGCGCAAGGCTGTGCTCTAAGAAAAATTGTCAGGGAGCCCCTGAGGTCCCTATGCCTAGAAGATAATCGCCTAAATAAAATTTTAGGGGACCTCTTCAGGCTCCAGAAACACTTTAGTAAGGGTGCCGAGCCTCCCAGTTGGTCACCCAAATTAATAAATTAATGAGCTTTTAGATGATTACTAAAAATCAAACAAATTATTTTCTAAACAAGAAAAGCATAACCTTGTGTTTTGATTTTTTATGTTCAAGAAAAATCACATCCTTTGACTTCCTTAGCGTAAGAAAAAAACCTCGCATGTTGTCACATGCGAAACCCATAACAGTGCAACGAAACCCATAAAAGTGTTCGCGCCATATGAGAGACAAGGGCAAGGCCGCAGAATACTTCATAGTTTTTAAATGCCAAAGGGGACACAAAGGACGCAGGGGACACATTGGACACAGGGAACACAAGAGTCACAGGGGACACAAGGAAACATAGGAGACGCAAGGGATTCAAGAACCCAACACCTGCATGTCGACGCTTTTATGACTAAAGAACAAATTCGTGCCACTAGCAACGAGAATGACTGTTAATATATTAGAGCATTTAGGAATATTATTCAAATAAATAAGAAAGGGGGGGGGGGGGTTAGCTTATGTTCCGGACTAATGATATTTGCTTTGCCATTCAGCACTTGTTTTGTCAAAACCACCTTCGCCGTCTGTATGGAACGTTCAGCAGTGTAATATTTAAGTCATGAAACTACATCATGTAAACGAACCATGTGCTAGTCCTCCTTTTTTAATGTACTGCGCAAGTGAAAAATACAAGGAACCCGGAACCTAATATATTACACTCCTCCCGAATAAATGGGTTGGTTAGCATAACAACAGCAACAAGAAAATGCACGTCTAACAGATAAACAATGTTCAGCGTTCGTCATCTACTTGAACAATGTTCACATTTCACATATGAGTCTGCGTGGTGGTCTCCTTTCCCGACTTGGGTACCTCAGTGCTGGGTGCGGTGACAATGGTGTCACTGAGGGACTTCCTCCCTCCAAAGCGTCTCCCAATGATGATTCTGGTGTCACCTCAGTTGTGTCCTGTTCCCCCACGTCACCTGCATCCGGAACTCCTCATGCCTCGGATGTATTAACCAGTGGTTCAGAAGGACTCCACGCTCCACTCTTCACTTCGGCTTGGGAACTTGGGAAGTTCCGTGCGTAATTACTATCTTCCTCGCCCTCCCAAGAGCTTGAGGACTGGATCCAGAGAGCACTCTTCAAATGGTCCACGTGGACAAATCGTATTTGATCCTCACAGCGGACTAGGTAAGTGCGGGGACCTTTCACCTGAGCGATCCTTCCGCCACGCCGCCAATTACGAACCAAGACCACTTCATTCAACTTGAACTCTCGGAGTTTCACTCGTCCTTCATCGTGGTGCTCTTTCTGCCTCAACTGTTGGTCCTCCACGGCTCTGTTAACGTTGGGTTTCAGTAATGAGAAACAGTTCCTAATCTGTCGTCCCAAAAACAGCTCAGCGGGGGATTGCCCAGTGACAGTGTGAGGTTTGCTACGATTCAAAATAATAAAGTTGGCCAGCCTATGCTCCAGACTGAGGGAATTTGCTTTGCCATCCAGCACTTGCTTGGTCAAAACCGTCTTGGCAGTCTGTACAGAACGTTCAGCAGCTCCATTAGATGCAGGATGGTACGGTGGAACCCGGGTAAACTTGACTCCATTCTGCTCCAAGAATTGAGAGAACTCTTACAATGCTAGCTGCGGTCCATTGTCCGAAACCACCTCTTCCGGTATTCCGTAGCGTGCAAACAACGAGCGAAAAAACCTCGATGGTTTTCAAACTGGTCATGGAACCCATGGGCGTCACCTCCAACCACTTGGAATAGGCATCAACAACAATCAAGAAATTCAACTTGCCCTTCTCAAAGAAATCAATGTGGATACGCTCCCATGGCTTAGGAGGCCATTTCCAAGGGTATAATGGTGCCCTTGAAGAGAACTTGCCCAAGGCAACAAAAACATGACATTGCTGAACCCTCTCAACAATAGCAGCATCCAATCTGGGCCACCAAAGACAACCCCTCGCCAGCAGATTCCGTGATGCTCTTGGTGAAAGTCATCCAACTGACGAACACGATACTTCTCAGGAATAACTACACGTAAACCCCACAACACACAGCCTCGGTCAACAGAAAGTTCTTGCTTTCGTGAAAAGTAACGCTGCAACACTGGAGCATTGAGCGCTTGGGGCCATCCATGCAAAGTGAAGTCGTACAGACGAGCTAAAACCGGGTCTTTTCTAGTTGGAGCCGCAATGTCCCGGGCTGTAACTGGAAGTTCCTCCAGGTAACTGATCAAATACACCTCTTCCTTCTCCTCTTGCTCTTCTAAAGATGCCTGTACCAGTCTTGACAAAGCATCTTCATTTACATGTTCAGCAGACTTCCTATACTCAATTTCATACTAATAAGCTGCTAAAATCAAAGAACACCTTTGCATTCTTGCTGCGGCCAGCGGGGGTTCACCAGTCTTCGGCCCAAGAATTGTGACCAGCGGCGATGATCTGTAAGCAATGTAAACCTCCGACCATACAGATACGAATGGAACTTTTTCACTCCAAACACGATGGATAAGGCCTCTTTTCTCTATTTGGGAAAAGTTATGCTCACTACCTGTGAGAGTTCGAGATGCAGAAGCAATAGGCTTTTCCTCGCCGTTCTCCATAACATGAGAGATAACCGCTCCTACCCCATAGGGTGATACATCACAGGCCAGCCGAAGTGACTTCTTCAGATCATAATGGACCAGCAAAGGAGAATCTTGTAACTGCTTCTTACTGTTAACAAACGCTGTCTCGCACGCCTCCGTCCACTTCCAACGTCTATCCTTTTGCAAAAGGTCATGAAGAGGATGCAGTGTAGTCCCCAGATTGGGCAGGAACTTGCCATAATAGTTAAGCAGTCCCTGATACGACTTCAACTCTGTGACATTTGTAGGACTCTTGGCTTGCATGACTGCATCCATCTTCTGAGGGAGGGGACGAATGCCATTCTTGTCAATCCAGTGTCCAAGAAACTCGAGGCCCGACTGGAAGAAAATGCACTTCGCTGGATTCAACCTGATGCCATGTTCTTGTAAGCGCCTGAAAACGTCCTCCAGGATTGCCAAGTGTTCCTCAGTGGAACCCCCTGAAATCAGGATGTCATCCAAACGGCAAACTGTGAACTTAACCCCCTGTAGAAGCTGATCCATGATCCTTTGAAAAATACCTAGTGCACTAGAGACTCCAAACGGCAGCCGTTTGTAACGGTACAAACCCTTGTGTGTGTTAATTGTTAGGTACTTCTGCGAGTATTCATCCAGCTCTACCTGCTGATATGCGTGAGATAAATCAATCTTGCTAATACTTCCTAATACCCCAGCTAACGTCGCAAAAAATTTTTCTGTATTAGGCAAAGGGTACTGGTCGACATCGGCACATTGCTTCACTGTCATCTTGTAGTCGCCACACACTCTCAGTGAACCATCTTTCTTGAGGACCAACACCACTGTTGCAGCCCAGTCACTTTGACTTACTTTGTAGATAATCCCTTCATCCTCCAGTCTCTGAAGCTCCTGCTCCACCTTTTCTTTAAGAGCATATGGAACGGGTCTTGCTTTCAGAAATAGGGGCTGTGCACCTTCACGGACCTGAATGGAGGCTTTATACAGTTTGATGTGTCCATACCCCTTCTCAAACAGGGCTTCATACTTAGCAAGGACATCCTCCACGGCAGGCACATGAGACACCGTGAAGATGGTGGACCAATCCAGATCCAGTTTCTCAAGCCAATTACACTCAAGCAACACAGGCTTTTTTCCTTTAGCAACCACCAGAGGTAGTTACATTTCCTGGGTCTGATACTTAACAGCGACTCGAATCTCCCCCAACAAGGGTAATGACTCACCAGAATAGGTTTTCAAGTGGAACTGCGTTGGCTGCAATTTGAGATGCTTAAACCACTTCTTTTACTCCACCTCAGAGACAATGGACACCGCTGATCCCGTGTCAACTTCCATGCTGACTGGCTTACCCTCTAACAACAACTGAACTTGAAACCCTGATCCACCTTGTCCTTTATACTTGAGAGTGTACAATCCCAGTCCAGACTGCTCTTCAGTAGTACTCATAGGTGAATCAACCTCCAAATGACACGTGGATTGTATCTTTCCTTTCTTATCGCACATCTTAGCAAGGTGACCCTTATTGTGACACTTGTAACATTGTACCGACCTGGCCCAGCACCCTGATGGAGAATGCTTTCCACCACAATGAAAACGACTCACGGCGTCTCCAGTCGAATGCCCTGAACTGGCATATATGCGACCTTATTGACGTTATCGTCCACTGGCACACTGTTGTCTCAAAAATCTTCTTTGTTGGCTAACTCCATGGATTGTCCTGTTTCAAACGCTTTGTCAAAAGTCAAGTCTCTCGCTGCCAACAGCTTCTTCTGAATTTGCACGCCTTTCAATCCACAAACGAGACAGTCCCTTGACGCTTCTTTCAAAAAAGTTCCAGATTCACACTTCAACGCCAGTCGCTTCAACTCAACTACAAACTGTGCGACCGTTTCACTCTCATACTGGTTCCGACGATGAAATTTAAAACGTTCTGCGATCAAAATATGTTTAGGCGAGTAATGTGAAACCAAAAGCTCTTTCAACTCATCAAAAGACTTATCTTTCTGAAGTTCAGGGGCTAACAAATTCCTCAGCACGCCATATGCATCTGCCCCAATTAACGCTACAAACGTAGCAACTTCGTAATCCACTTCGACGCAATTCGCCGCAAAATACAATTCCACTCGTTCTATATAACTGGCAATATCTTCTTTCCCGTCGATATATTCTCCTACTTGCCCCACGAGCGCCATCCTCGTCGCCAAAAATGTAATATTTAAGTCAAGAAACTACATCATGTAAACGAACCATGTGCTAGTCCTCCATTTTTTTAATGTACTGCACAAATACAAGAAGCCTGGAACCTAATATATTACAAGCAGACTCCTTAGATTCGGGATGGTACGGTGGAGGGTAAACCTGACTCCACTCTGTTTCATGAATCGGAGGACTCAACGGCTGCTAGCTGAGATCCATTGTGTGAAACCACCTCCTCTGGTATTTCGTAGTGGTTTTTAAGCTGGTCATGGAGCTCATGGAGATTACCTCCAACGACTTGGAGTAGGTACCCTCAACAATCAACTTGCCATTCTCAAAGAAATCAATTTAGACACACTCCCATGGTTTAATAGGCCATTTTCGTGGGTGAAATAGTTCCTTTGGAGAGGAATTACCCAGGGAGAAATAGACATGACATAGCTGAAGCCTCTCGGCAATGGGAGTATCCAACTCCAGCCACAACAAATAACCCTAGCAAGAGACGTCATGGGGTGCACTTGCTGCAAGTCATCTTACAGACGAACAGGATACTTCTCACAATACACAGCCCTAGTCGACCGAAATTTCATAGTAAGGAAAGGAAGGATTTAACAGTGTATCATCTTACGTTTGAGACCATCCATGCGAGGTGTGTTCTACAGTGTATGATTTCGTCAACAAATGACGCTACCATATTGGCGTTTTGTAATCATATTGATTTTAATGAATTCATCCATCTTTTTTCATCACCGCTTCAGGTGACGCATGCACATTGTTATACTTTCCTTTCTCTCTAAAGAAGCTCTTAGCCAATGCAAATTCTAAGTATTGTCAGATAACGGAGAAAACGGGAAACTGGGGCCTTCCCTACGGGCGCTTTCTCTCCCCCTTCAAGTGTTCCACTAGCGCTCCATAAAAAAAACTATCTAAATAAACTAACCAGCGTTAACTACACAGAGTTGATGAAGTTGAGCTAAAACAGGATCTGTTCTGCTATCATCTGCCAACAACGTATATCTCCGACCAGGGTCGACCAAAAAATTCTCCCGAAACATAATAGACAGAGCCTTTTCTCATTTTGCGAATAGTTACGATCACTAACCGAGGCCTATAACGGCAAAGGCAAAAGGCTTTTCCTCACTATTCTCCCTGACGTGCAAGATTAACGCGCCTACCCCGTAGGGCCATGCATTACAGCCCAGTCTTAGCAGTTTCTTTAGTTCATTAAGGACCAGCACGGGAGAATCTTGTAACTGCTCTTTACTCTTTACAAATGCACTATCACGCTCCTCTGTCTACTTTCAAGCTCAATCCCTTGGAAAAGGTCAAGGAGTGGACGCAGCATAATCGCCAGGTTTGACAGACACTTTCTAAAAAAGTTGAGACTCCCCAGATTCCACTCCAACCTCCAACTCTGAGACATTGGCAAGACTCTTGGCTTTCATGATCACATCCAACTTCTGAGGGAGGGAAAGAATGCCATTTTAGTCAATTCAATATCCAAGAAACTCGAATCACGACTGGAAGAAAATGCACTTGGCATGACCAAAAACCTCCTCTAGAATTGCCAGAAGTTCTCCCGGGGAAACTACTGAAATCAGGATTTCATCCAAAGGGCATACCGTGAACTTTACTCCCTGAAGAAGCTGATACGTACTCTCTGAAAAATAGATAGTGCACTTGAGACTCCAAACGGCAGTTGTTTGTAAGGGTGAAGCCCTTTTGTGTCAATGGTCAGGTGTTTCTGAGAATCTATATCCAGTTCAACCTACGGATAGGCTAGGCCTGAGATAAATTTATCTTGCTAAAGACTTGTCCCTCAACCAATATCGCAAGCAAATTTCTGTATAAGGTAAAGGTCTCTGGGCGATGTCAGCTGCACATGTTTCTTTTCTGTCAACTTTAAGTCGCCACAAACTCTTAGTGAGCCATCTATCTTGGGGATCAACACTACTGTGGCAGCCCAGTCACTTTGGGTCAGTTTGTAAAGGATATCCTCTTCCTCCAGTCACTGCAGCGCCTGCTCTGCTTTTCTTTAAAACATATGGAACTGGTCTTGCTTTCTGGAGAATGGGCTGTGTACCCTCAGGGACCATAATGGAGACTATAAACCGCTGAATGTATCTATGACCTTTTTTTCAAATAATGCTTCATATTAGAGAAGATACCTTTCACAGCAGGCACTTGAGACACCTCTAAGATGGTGACCACTTCAGGTTCAATTTCTGGAGTCAGCTCCACCCAAGAAGCACAGGCTTTTCACATTGAACCACCACAAGAGGAGGTTGCATTTCCTGGGTCTGGAACTTCGCAGCTACTTGAAGTTCTCCCAACAAGGGTAATGGCTCAACAGAAAAAGATTTCAAGTGGAATTGCGTTGGCTGGAATTCAGAGCCAATGGCCAACCCTAGTACAGTTTTAACTTCCATGCTGACTGGCTTAACCGACCCCCCCCCCCCCCCCCCCCAACCTAACAATATCTGGTCTTTAAAAATACTGATACACCCAGCCCTTAAGGTTTTGAGAGTGTGCAATGCTAGTGCAGAGTGCTCCCCAAGGGTACTCATATGTGAACCAAACTCCAGCTAACGCGGGGAATTCTACTTGCTTTCCTTATTAAATATCTTAGCAAGGTGACTCTCGTGTGACTTGGCCTAACACTCTGTTGGAGAATGCTTTCCACCACAAAGAAAACAACTCATTCGATTGCCCTGGAATGACAGATTTGCCGACAACCTTCTTTGTTGTCCTCCTTAGATTGTGCTGTTTCAAACCCGTAAAGTCAAACTCAAGTTTCTCCCTGCCATTAACTTCCTCTGAATATGAATGATTGCCCATCCGTATAAAGCGAGACGCTCCCGAAACGCTTCTTCCAAAACAAGTTCCAAAATCACGATTCAACGCCAGTCGCCCCAACTCAACCTTACACTGAGCGACCGTTTTGAGCTCAAGCTAGTTGCGATGATGAAACTTGTAACGTTCGGCTATCAAGATATCAAAATAGGTTGGGAGATCAAAAGCTCTTTCAGCTCAGAAAAAGTCCAATCTTTAAATCAGGGGTTAAAGCGACATGCAGGACTCCGATCAACGCGCGAAAGGTAGTAGTTCCATTGTCCGCGTTGACTGGATAAGACAGGGTATTCTTCCTCATTTCGGAGGAGTAGTCTCCACAACTGATGATCAGATATCATTTCCTCGCTAAAAGGTTTTCAATTCCTAATTTATCGATGGTCGAGTACTCTTCAAGATATTTACTTGCTATATCGTCTTCGACGATTTGTTTCTGAATTGATTAGAACGCGTGTGTAAATAGGCGAAAATCAAGGAAACGTGGTGAACATGGCGCGTCAAGTCAATCAGCGCCGAAAATAAACCGCATGCCCATCGCAAGACTCCTTTGCAACACCCTACCAGTTAGCCTCACCATCGAAGTTTTGTCATTAAGATTGTTCTTTTTTCGACCATTGAAGTAATCATTTGTTCCAAAGTAATCAACGCTTTCAAGCGACAGAATTCGTGGACAGACCCGCTCCGGAAAAGCTCGACATCCTTCGCAACTTTTCATTCTATGGACATGAAGTGCTGTAGGTAGAGTGCGTGACAGTCAAGTACAAAGCTATCCGTATAAACACATCCGTGACACATACGTAACGTCATACGGGTAGTTGAAGTTGCTTCCAGTAGTAGTTGAAGATTAAATTATTGATATCTCAAGTATTTATAAAGTGCAACGCGTCTTCACATCTTAACAACTGCGAAAATCTGTCAGTTAAGTACATACAACAAAGTGAATCTGCAAAATCGAATCTATTTAACCGTAAAG
>NC_133206.1:18403927-18553927 GCF_958299795.1 Porites lutea
CAAAATTGAAATAAAATTTTATTCTTGTTTAATTAAATTGGTTCTTTTATAGAGTAGTAATATAAGGGTTGATAATTAAAAAAGTAAATTAAGAGATGAAATTCAGGTTACTTTGTATTAACTAAGTTTTAGAGTGGGAAAGGGTAGTCTGCTACACAGCCGTTTTTAGTATTGTCACGCAAAGCTCCTCCCCACAAAGTTAGTGGGGAGGAGCATTGCGTGACGACTCTAAAAACGGCTGTGTAGCAGACTAGGGAAAGGGCTGATATTGTAGGATTTATTGAATATATTCCTTGTCTGTCAGATGCTTTACAAATTCTGCAGGGCAATTCAATTCCTTTTCTTGGGGTAAAAATTAGTAACAAATGTCAACATATCTTGTAACATGCCCATGTATATCCCTGGGGTCAACGACCCGGGATGGCTGATATGCGCATACTGTCGACTCCCGATAATTCGAACCTTCAAGGGAAACAGAAAAAAGTTTGAGTTATTGGGAGTTCAAGTGATCGAGGGTTTGAGTTATTGGGAGTCAACTGTATTAAGAAAAAATGTATTTAGCAATTATTCCTTGAGCCCTAATTGGCTCTGAGTCAGGACGAATGGGCTATTA
Organism: Porites lutea; assembly: GCF_958299795.1. Taxonomy (NCBI): domain Eukaryota; kingdom Metazoa; phylum Cnidaria; class Anthozoa; order Scleractinia; family Poritidae; genus Porites; species Porites lutea. The sequence continues at coordinate 18,404,541 of NC_133206.1, forward strand.
ACTCAGAGGCCATGAGGGCGAGAATAAAAAAAATTTAGCTAGATAAAGCTAGACTTTAATCCTTTTTTTTGCCGCCAAAAAGCACACACTTTTTGTTACTTGGGGGCTATAACATATAGCCTAGTAGTAGCTCAACCAATCAGAACGCAGCATTGATAATAGACTATTAGTTGGATTTTACTAATAAATACTATTTGGCAAAAGGTAAAGAGGCACATTAACCATGAAACCCAGCAGCCAAAGCTTAACTCAGTTTCTCCCTTGATGGGATGGTAGTCCATTGCATCGTTACCCCCAGTTGTTTGTTTTGTTAAAATCTTTTATTCAAATGGTCCTGGCCGTTGAAACAAGGGATAGCACTGACTGGTTTACGGTCTTTTCCTATCCAAGTCAATTTGTACCCTGTTTCTGTTGATTTGTACTCAGAGTTATTAAATCTCACCTATAAGCCTTCATGGGGTTTCTTGAGACTTCCTCGCCTTTGAGATTCTTTTTAGCTTCATGTGAATTTCATGTAATGTAGTTTTTATAATTATTATTATTATTATTATTATTATTATTATTATTATTATTATTATTATTATTATTATTATATCCTTTCATTTTTATGTAAAAAGGCATTAAAAATCAATGAATTATGTATAGTCAACTGTCTGCTAATGGACACCTCTATAAGATGGACGCCTCTTTAAGATGGACACATGGTGACAGTCCCTACAGCTGTTTTCCATTCATTTTACTGTGACTATACTCTCTCAAAGATGTACAACCGACACTTTTGAAATTGTCAAGGGACACTTTAGAAGTGCTTTATGTAGTAAGATAATGAGATAATACCTCAAAATGGAAATTTAGGTGCTCTACATGACAGTAAACTACAACTAGGGGAAGCAAATTACATAGCCAAATACAGTATGTCTCCTACAGCTCATATCTTGAAACCATTATTGTCATTTCTACGCACCATGTGGAGAGAAACAAAAACTCTTTTCTATTACAGTGTTCCAGGTTTTACCGTTTTGCACAAGTAAAACAGATTTGTAATCATTGCAAATAGGTTCAGCTTTATTTTCTTATAATTACTGGTGTCATGTTACCTTAACTCTCTATAACCTGGACACCTCTCTAAGATGGATAATCTGGAGTGGTCCTGAAGTTGTTCATCTTAGAGTTGACTAATAGGTCAACAAGACAAAGTTTAGTATACTTTCATATTTCTATTCATTGTTAACTTAATCTACAAACATTACATAACAACAGCAAAAATTCATAATTGAGTTGTATTTACTCTTTTGTTTTTGTGTTTATGGGTCGACTTGAAATTAGTACAACTTGACTAAAATATGGGTACAAATAGACTTGGGTATGACCACATCAGTTACCTGCTATCAACCTTTTGAACAACTAGGGCATGGATGAAGAGAGACAAGGTAGAACAAAGTTTCTTGTTTAAGGGAACAACCCAATAGCAAAGCCTGAACCCAGATCTTCAGATCGGAAGTTCAAGTTGTTAAACCACAGCCCCACCATGCCTCCTCATGTGAGTGAACTATCCCAAAAAATTTTAATGGTCACTCAGCGTCAAAACAGATTAATGTGAGGGAGCAAACAGATCTTTTCTTAGATGAATGGAAGTAGGGAAAGGAGCCAGGGAAAGTTTGTGCTGGATGTGGTGTTATTGTATCAGGCAGAAAAGTAATTTTTAACATCCAAGGACGATAGTGTTAAGAAAACATATTACTGTTTTTGTTACAGGCCACAGGAAGATCCTCCCAGTGTCCCGAAAGGTAAGATTTTCTGGGCTGCAACTAAGTACACACTGACTTTAACCCTTTAAACCCTAAGATCAACATTTGAATTCTCATTTGTTCCCCTATTCATTTCCTGTAGAAGTAGTGGGGAGAAGTTGATAAAATATCAAGCAAATTCATCATGTGTGATTGTGTCCATAATTCTCATGACCACTCTGTTTTACAAAGTATTGATATTGCAAGGAGAAATTTGATGCTGATCACCCTTAGGGCTCAAGAGGTTAATTTGTACAGTGTACTAACTTAGTTAAAATGTTTTGCGATGGTAGGCAGGATAACTAGAGTAGAAGGCACTAAAGCCAAAACTTTTATGGTTTTATCTAACATCGTTAAACCTAAAAATTGTTGAGTATGCAGCAGGAAGTGGCAAACGTGCCAGCTGATGGCTCTGTGACCAGGCTGAGAGTGGACGTGTTCATGTTAAAGGGGGGTCCTTTCACAAAAAAAAAATTGTGTTAGGAGCTCATTGTATGTAGGGAATTACCTCTGGAGGTCTGTTTACCACATGTTTCTTTAGAGAAATTATAGATATAATAAAATACAGCGTGGTTTCTTTGATTTTCAATAGATTAACACCGAACCAATGATTGAGGACAGTTTTTTTATTTCTGCTACTTAAGTTGGGGCTGTCATTTGTCATGGTCATCCAAGCCACCCAAACTTCTAGCTGTTTGCAAAGCAAAGGCAATACCTTCATTGCTTGGTTATTTTGAGTCCCTGGGTATTGGTACAGCTTGGGGATCAAACCAGCAACCTCCTGTTTGGCAGTTGACTAAGATAGTTCTACCTTGGATATTACATTGAACTTAAATGCAATGTTACTCACCATAATCTCTGTAACAAGCTCCCTCCCCTATTTCAAGCCCTATTCATTATTAAGCCCCCATTTTGAACAGTCAGCAGACTGTACCATATCTACAATAAGCTGCCCTCAAACTGAGAGAATAGTAATAATATATTATACAAAATGTAACATAACAATGTGGAAATAGAAATTAATCTTATTTGTAGTGAGTTGTTATACTTGTTAGATTTATTACAAACGTTTCTCACTGTCTTCCAATAAATCTTGTCAAGATTTTCAACCAGTGACCAAATGCTCTGAAAGTGCTGCACAAGTATTTTTTAATATAGTTTCTATGAACTCTTGACATCATCACTAGTGTTCTTTCTAAGTGGTGGCAGAAAGTACATGTATCTCTAGAAAGGCAAAATATTTCCTCATGAAGACTTAAAATTGTGTTTATGCAATTAGTCAGTGGGGAATTTAACTGCTAGGAAATTTTGATTCTGGCTTTCATTCTCATCATAGTTGGGGAAATCATAATGCATAATTCTCCTTTCAATTTCCCCTATGTATGCTTGAAAACATAGGGAGACTTTGACGTATTGTATTTATTCGATTAAGTGCCCGACCTCAAATTAGCACCTACCTTGAGTAAGCAACCATGCTGTTGGGAGGAAAATTTGACAAGTGTCCAGCCTCTAACCAGTGCCCTCCCCCTCCCACAATCCTGCCCCCCACAACAACAACATCAACAACAAAAACTATGAAGTGGACAAGAAAAGTTGGTTGTTATTTCTTTACTGCCCTACCTGCTTCTTGTCATGTGACCCATTTGCAGACATTATGCTGTGAAACATCTATGAGGCAATACCAGAGAGTTCACTTAATGATCTTACTGACAATGAGATAGAAATTGACTAAGTACTGTGCAGTGCGGCTAGGAAATTTCCCCGAAGACTGAGTTGTTAGTATTTTAGTTTTTTTAAAAACTTTCAATGAACAGTGAAAATTCTGCTCTGGCACATCTTCTCGTTTTGTTATTACTCACTGCTTTGCTGGAAAATTAACATACTACTTGCTCAGAATAATGAACATTTAATAAGGACCCACTCTCAAGGCCCAAAAATTTAATAAGTGCCCAGGGCACCTAATAAAATAAATACTGTAAGATCAGGAGACACTGGGCATTTAAATGATTTAATTATTGCTAGCATGTTATACAAGAACAGAAATATCAACCCATGTATGGTTGACGTTATTGTCCTTCTTAATAAAACGCAAGTTCTGGAGTACAAAAGCCAACTAACTTTTTTGTTCTTAGCTGCTGTCAATCATCTTAGCAAACCTCTCAGGAAACAGGACTCTACTTCTGACAAGTTCAAAAGTTCATGGCTTATGATTTGTGATTGGTGGATTTCAACCCATTTTGTGTGTTTCTGTGTTTCATGGCCCATCGCTTGTGATCATAATAATGATTGACAGCAGGAAAAAATACAATTGTAAGCTGGCTATCAAATGTCAGAGTTTGTGTGTTATTGAAAAGTGCTGTAATGGAAAACTTTGCTTTCATTTTGCTTCCCATTAAGAAGTGTAAACTTATGGTAAACTTTGCTTTCATTTTGCTTCCCATTAAGAAGTGTTAACTTATTCTTATATCTGCATGGTGATGCAGGGCTGTCACCATGATTTTAAGGAGCCATCTAAATACCTCAAGTATAGTAGGCAGGGAATCAAACTGCTAGGGATCTCTTTTTCTATTTTCCTTCTATTATCCTATGAAAAAAGCTGAGGGAAACCCCTTGCTCCCGGCCCTTAATGACAGCTCTGGTAATGTATAACACTTCGTTTAGAAATAAGTGTCAACAGCACTTCTTGATCTAACATTCTGCCAAGAACAGGTTTATCTCTAGTGTGTGTAATACCTATCCTTAAGTCAAAGAAAAAATATTTTTGAATATTGTTTTCACTCCAAACAGCACCCAAAATTCAAGAAATGTTCTCCATTTCATGCAGTATAACAAGCTGAAAAAAAACACCATGCAAGAGAATTGCGAAACAGGTTTAAATTGCCATAACTGTAGGAAGGTAGACTACTTGAAAATTAATAAAATGTTTCCATTTTGACTTCCTGTTCACAGGGAAAAAGCCAAGGCTAGTAATCCAACTTTCAAAGCTTACCCAGGAGCAGGTAAAGAAGTTACAAAGAAAAAACCTGTCTACCAAGGAGAAAAATGCAGAAAGCAAGCAGAAAACGGAAAGTGAAGCTAACTCTAATGTCAACCACAATAAAGTATTTGACTCTTCTTCCCAAATAGTAAGGGAAAGCCCTGTGCGACACAGGCTATCCAACCTTCTTGATGGATCAGAGCTTAGCCCAGATCATGACCTTGCAGTAGTCCCTACATTTTGTGATGAAAATACATGTACTACCAAAATTGATTTTAATGAAAATCAGTTAAAGCCACCAAAAAACCAAGATTCAGTGAAGGCCTGCTTGTTTAATCGAGATGGAATAGCAGCTGATGACAACTCAGCAGGTCTTACACAGGATGAGCAATGTATAACTGTACCTTGCTACCCTGAGGTTGTTACCAAGACTTGCCTACAGGTAGATGAGACTAAATCTGGCAGCAACAGTCTGGCAGCTGATGGTGTTTTCTCAACTGTAAAGACAATTACAGGTGTTGATCAGTGTCATGGTCAAATACAGTCATCAAAGTATAATACTGTTGCAAGTCTTTCAGAACAAGATAGTCAGCCTAAATCTTCAGTTAATGATGCAGCAACAGATGTTTCAAGTGGTAATTCTGATTTACCCAGTCACAAGGTGGTGCCGGAAAGTGAAGAAGCTGTGCCATTAAGTGGTGAAATGAAAGTCGATCATGAGGCTGCTGGAGACTCTGGGTTTTCTAGTGGAGATAACTCAATTGATTATGCAAGTGGATACAATACACTGGAGGTTTGTTAGGTCTTTGCTTCTTATTAGTTTATAAAGCTGATTAGAAAAAAAATAGATTTGTTATGAGTCCAAGAGGCCTTTTATCCAATTTCATTGGACGTTGTACCTCCAAACCTTCCAACAGTTAAGTGCTGGCCATAAGTATTTGTTTTTTTATTATTATTTAATCAATCAAGGCTGTGCTCTAAGGAAAATTGAAGGGAGCCCAGTGCTCTAAACCTGTAAAATCTAAGGTGGCCAGCATATCATTTAAATAAAAAAAAGGAAGATTTCTTAGTCACCCGCCAGGGGCCACCAGGCCCTGCTAGAGCACAGCCCTGAAAATATTATGCTCAACCAAATGTACCTGGTTAAAGTAATGCCAAGAAGGATTAATGCATTACAGTTCATGATTCATCATTCACTCTGGAAAGGAACAGGTCAATCAGGCACACAAGGGGAATAACACGTTTTTGGTAGTTGCCAAGTAATGTTCTGCTTTGCAATGATGGAAATTGTAGGTTGTGAACTCCTTGCTATCAGACCTTAATGAAGAAAGAAACAAGAGGATAGAACTAGATGAAAGGATTATAAGTATGGAAACGACTAATCAAAAGCTGGTGTCAGAGTGTGAAAAACTGAAAGATATGGTGAACGACTTACTCCATTCATCTAAGGTAATACACCACTGAAATGTTGTTGATAGTGCAGTAATAGCCTATACGATGTAAAATGTTTGGAGGAACTCCTTTCCTTTTGAGGTATTTCACCAAGGAACGGAAGGGATTGTCTCATGTCATTCCAAAAAAAGTCTCGTGTTTATATGAGAAGGTGGGCTGTCCAGGGTTCCAAGATCTTACGTCAAGCAACTGAGAGGCAAGCAGGGCAGCCTGCCTTCTTACATGAAAGCAACAGATCTTTTATGAGAAAATAACACATAAGCTGAGCCAGCCTGGCTAACCAGGCTTACGTGCCTCACATAAACAGGCTCTGATTTGTTCTACACCTTGTGGTTTTTATATTTTCTTCACTCTCTGACAGTTGAAGTTGGAGTAAGGTAGTAAAGTTAAACTTTATCATTATAATCTTCGTTGTTATTATTGTTGTTGTTTTTTTTTTTCAACCCATTAAGTACATTAATCTAATCTGAGAGGAATCATGCTTATTTGCATTAAAGTTATCACTCAATTTAGAAAACTATCCACAAATACCACCCGAAACGTCCTTGAAATTTGACAATGAAACATCAGTCTTCACTCTTGTGACCTGATTATTTTATTGCTGAAACTTGTTATATTATTCACTCTAGAATAAGGCTGCCTATATGGAAGGGCATGTTTATTGTGTATATCTAATATTCATGGCAATTACCAAAACTGAATTATCGTTTTTTACTAATAAAATGATATATGTATCTGCATTGTAAAAATGTGAATGGTCCGTGTGTCACTGTTTTTCTGGTCTTGGCCTGTTTTTGTTCAAGTCAAAGTTAGGCACCATACTGTTATAAAAGTACCCCACAGTTCACATCTCCAGCTCATAATATTAATAAATCTGGTTTCAGGTGAACGCTAAAACAGTTTCCAGAGGAACACAGATAAATATGAACATAGTAAGTTAATGGACAGAAAATGCTTCTGGTTATCATCCAAAATTTTTTCATTCTAAACTACTGTCAGTGAAAACTCATAGCTTTAATTATCAGGATGATTTTTATCTTTTATTTCAAGGTCTTAATTGCCTCTCTTATTACACTTCTTTCTCCTTCGATGCCACTTTCCCTGTCCCAGCACCGTTTTTTTGGAGGCCTTCTACCAGTAAAAAAAAACTGGTATCTTTTTTTTTTCTCAATTTTAAAATTTGCCCCATCATCCCCCCTGTCATATGCACTCCTCATTTATGGTTGTTGCTAGTATTGAAGGTTATTTGCTTTTTCACTTGGCAGACGTAAATAATTGATGTCCTCAGGTTTGTTGTGATGAGAAAAGATAATGATTCTGTAAGACTGGGCATTGCCAATTGGCTTTCCCATTGGGTGTGGTGGAAATAGTCTTTGTGCCTAAGTCGACACTTTCTGTTATTTGCAGAGTCTCCACCGTGGAAGGGCAGTTGATAGGGCAACTTCACCTTTGAGAAACAGGGATCCCTCCCCTGATTTGCAACTATTTTCTTCCTCTGTTGGATGCCAAACAAACTTTGAGAAAGTTGAACATCCAAAGATGGTGTCTTCATTAAGCCAGACCGATGAAGAAGTTATACCACCTAAGATATTAGTGTCTATTGCTTGTCAGACTGAGCTTGTCCTTCCAGTTGAGGCGCGGCCACAAGCGCGAGCAGCTCCACAATCGTCCTATGTGTCACAAAGACAAGAAATGGCCAGGCCAAATCTTCAAGCCACGGCACCCCTGCAACATCTAAATTTCTCACCCAGCACACAATCGTCAAATGTGTTTCACACTGCATTCATTCCATCTGGTCAGTTTTACCCATTACCGCCAGAACTGCAATTCCAGCAAGCTTCATCTTTTCAAGTAAGGCAACAAGGACATTCTTCAGCCCAGGTTTTTGGAAATCGGCCTCGTGCTTCAGTTGCTACTTCAGTGCAGCAAACCAGCACAACAGGCTACCAAGCATTACCATCACTAGAAAGGCAGACAGTTACCACTCAAGGCCTTGCACATCCCACATTGAATGCCCTCCTCTCTGCTTATAATACGTCTGCTTATAATTCCAGCCAACAAAGACATTCTGTGGGACATCCTGTGCAAACAAGTGCGCAACGTGCTCAGACATCCCATCAGAGAACTCAGTTTGATGGATTTGCCCAAGCCAGTGGTAGACAGCTCTATTCTGCTCCTCAACAGAACAATCGAACCAGCTCTTTGCAGCAAGTTGCAAATCCTCAGGGTGCTGTACAGTCAAGGGTGATTACAGAAATTGAGCAACGTAGAGTAAACCAAACACAAATTCAGCCTCCAACTGTAGGAAATCAGACAACTAGAATTTCTGGGCAGCCAAACGCAATAGCCTTACATCATGGCAATTCTCAACAACTTTCTTCCAGGCTATTTTCTCAACCTCAAAATCAAGGAATTTCAGAGGGTCGGATTCTCAGAAACACCATACGTCCTATACCTCATTATCAGCATGGAAACGCGTCATCAAACCAATCGGCAGTCCATGGGATAACCATGCAACAGTCAGTTTCGCAGCCTTTGGGATTACAAACACCTATGTTTACTCAAGCAGACTCAGCTAGACCTCAAACCTGTCAATCAGTAAATCTGAACGCATCAATGATTCAGCCGGTTCAACGGCCTATTTCTCAGGCTAGGACAGTAAGTGCACCGCTGTTACATAACACAAGAAATCCTGTTCCAGTGCCTCAAAGTCAAGCAAGAAACTTGAGTGTCCCTGTCAATCAGACCACAGTGACTACCCAACATGCTGCACAATTGCGTCCAGTGCAACAATCAGTTCAAGCTCAATCATCAAACACGTACAATTTTACAGTAAGACGGTTAACCCAGGCAACTGCAGAAAGGAATACACAGGTACCTGAAAATGACTTGAGAGTGCAACCAAGCGTACAGTCTCAAAGCCTCTTTGATGAGATCCGACGTGTATATAGTGAATTGCAACAAAGCCTGGACGACGTCACTGCTAAAAAACAAAAGGCGAAAAATACTGAGAAAGCAAATGTAACAGTCGCTGTACCCGCTGATGTTGCTACTCAACTGACAGCTGATTACGTTACCTCCGCGGAAGAGTTATCAAGTGTTAGGTCAGAAGATCCCCTCATCAGCCAGGGACATAAGTTGGATAAGGCACATACAAGAACTTCTGGTGCTTCGGCTGGTTTGCACATCGAAGGTGACGTAGCACCAGAAAGCAGGAAAGCCAGACAAGAAAACAATCCTGTGTTAAGTAAGAAAGATCGTCACAGGAACCCTGCCAAAACACCTAGTGGAGCCCTAGAAAATACTGTACAGCGATTATTGGCTCATCAAAACAGCACTTTATCAAAACATCATGCCAGTCCCAAAACTAGTTCTATTTCTGTTTCGGACTTATTCGATGGTATTCGTCCAGTGGAATCACAGCCGTCAGAAACAGGCACCAGTGGCAAAAATGAGAACCAACCAGGTTGTGAAAGTGAAGGTGTTTGTTCGGGGAAGTCAAAAGCTGATAAAGTGGAGGTAGATTCTCTAGATGACAATAAGGAAACCAATAAAGAGGAGCTTGATTGTCGAGTTACTTCCTCCGATGAGAGGCAACCAATTTCGGAAATAACATCTTTGGCCGATGAGAGGGGGAAGGAAACTGGGGCTTCTTTGGCCTCTGAAGAAGTTAATGAGGTAGTGCCAATTTCTGGTGCGGGCGTCGAAGGACAGAGAAGTAGTAATTCAGATAGTGTGTTTATTGCTCCATCAGCTCTTCCTAATAGAAAGAGTGACGTTGAGAAAGACAAAGACGATATTTACATACAACTTATGTCTCCTGTTATACCCCATGGATTTGTTAGCCACAGGAAAGACAGTGATTCTGATAACGTATTTGTTGTTCCATCATCCCCTGTTAAAACAAGGAACGATAGTGAGAAGATGAAAGACGACCTATACGTCAATCTCATGTCTCCGATCATACCTGTTTCACCATCACCCACAGCAAAGCGTCGATCACATATTTCTCAACATTACTGTGATAAAAGTGAGACCACTCAAAGAAAATCGCTAGGTGAAGAGCAAGACAGTAATCCTTCTGTGCAGAGAATAGAGAGTGCAGACAAAGTCATCAATGATAATCCCGACCAAACAGAAATAGGAGAGACAGACTACACCACCAGTCCTGGTCCTCAAAGTACACAGATACAACAAATTGTGAGGAACCAAGAGGAAGATCCTGAACTTCTGACGACTGGAGAGGAAGGCACTGTCGACGAAAATAGGTTAATAGATGCAGAAATTGAGTTGCCTGTAGCAGAAACGCAAGGGGGAAATACTGACACTGACAAGGTTAAAGTAGCCGAAGGTGAAATTTATGAAGAAAGGAGGCCTACATCAGAGACAGGACAGGAGTTTCATGTCACCTTTGCAGATAAAGATATGGAAGTTGTTCGGAGTGTGGGAGGAACAGCTGACGAAAATCACGTGGTGAATAGCGTTGACCCTCATGGACAAAATTACTGTAGCTTTGTATGCAATAGCGTGGAAGAAAAACATTCTGAAGAATCTAGACACAAGGTGGGTGAAGGTGCAGAAGAGAATGCAGGAGCTAATCAAGGTATAAGTGATGCACACCTGGCTGTGGGTTGTGTCGACGCTTGTGCAGAGAATGATTCTCAACTTGCACCTGGTTTGGTAGCTGCCAAGGATTCTGTAGAAAGCGAAGACAAAGCTGGTGAAGAGATGGAGACAGATGTAATACCTGACCTCAGTTCCCCTCAGAATGTAGTGAGAATGCAAGATTCTTTGAACATTAGATGCAGTCAGGAAGAGGAAATGGAAACTGGTGCCAAACACACAAGAAGAGTCAATACACAAGAGACTATTCAAAGTTCAGGCAATGTTGATCCTGTTGGAAAGAATAATTTTGCACCGAGCAACACTGTTGAAGAGATGGAGATAGATTCAATACCTGAACTCAGATCCACTCAGTCTGGATGCGGTCCCGATGAAGAAGTGGAAACTTGTGTCAAGCATAGTGGAGGTGTCGGTACTGAGAAGGCACAAGAGACTACTCAAAATGCAAGAAATGTTGATGCTGTTGCGGAGGATAATTTAGTCCCGAGCAACGCTGTTGAAGAGATAGAGAAGGATGCAACACATGAGCTCAGTTCCTCTCAGAGTGTAGCAAGACGGGAAGAGACCTGGAAGCCTGGAAGCAGTCACGAGGAAGAAGTGGAGACTAGTGTCATGCACAGTAGTAATGCAGACTCTCAGAAGACACAAGAGCCTATTGAAAATGCAGCCAATATTGATTCTGTTGCTGAGGATAATGTGGCCCTTAACAATGGATTACTTACAACGACTGAAGGAAACAGCGGCATGGAAGAGAGCACCGTGCTTTCTTCTAGTAAATGCTTGACTGAAGACAACAGTGACGGTTTAAATGAGCAACAATTTAGTGGGATAACCAAAGGAATTAGCAAACAAGACCATTTTTATTATAGGTGCCATGACTCTTCAGCTATAAAAGAAGTAAATTCTCTACTTGTAGAGAAACTTCCCAATGAAATGAAAAACCAACCTTTGGAAAGTAGACAAGAGCCAAAACAGAGTCTTGTAAATGGCATTGACATCACAGGAATACTAGTCTCTTCTAACAAAAACCATGATCAGAATGAAAAAGAAAATGCGGTCAAATCTGATTCTTCACAACAGCATTTAATTGATGGTTCAACTTTACCAATACCTAGGATTGCTGTACGTTCAGTGGATAATGACCTTATGATAATGTGGGACCTACCTGACAATGACAAAATTTCTGAGATAGAGTACTTTGAGTTATATTCATGGAGCCGAGGTGGGCAGTGGCGTAAAATTTCGAAAGTCAAAGCTCTTCGACTTCCTATGGGTTGTACACTTAAAAACTTAGCACCTGGAAAAATGTTCCGGTTCCGTGTTCGCGCACTGTCTCATGGTGGAGTAGTTGGGCCATTCAGTGAACCATCCTCTTTTATGTCCTTATAGTTGTGGCTCAAGTTGCTCGAAAGACGGTTAATTTTAACCTGGGCTTAAGGCAAGTGTTGAACACATTTCTCGTTTAAGAATACAGCTATTTCGAGAAAGGTTGCCAGAAAAAGTTCACGCGACAATCCTGAAAGGCGTTTTGGGTGGTTTTGAGTTCACTGTTTTTCAAAGAAATTTGAAAGAATGACACGGTAGGCCATAGACGTAGTTTTCCAGTTTTAACGGAAAGCAACAAATATAGGTTCGACAGCAGGGTCAGGAACAGTGTATTGATCATATCCCATGTTGCCTTTCGGGATTGTCGCGTGCATATTTTTTCCGACAACCTTTCTCGAGCTGTATGTAAGTGACGGCGTTACTTCACGAGACAATTGCGTGAACCGAAAATGATATTATACAACATTCACGTAAGAGTAAACTAAGTCGTGGCTTAAGTGTTAAACCCTGGATTAGTGCTAACCATTCTTCGAGCAACTGAACATTGGGATTTTAAAGTAGTTTACGTGGCATCTGGGGTCGTTGCCAAGACGACATTAAACAGTTTCTGCGTAATTTTAGTTTTAATTGTATATACGTAGTTAATAATACATTTCATATTGGATTTATAAACTCATCCGGCGATTCGATAATGGTAAAGTTTGTTATAGTTAAGTTCAAGGCCATTTTAAGTGCTCATTGTGGTGTATACATAACACATTTTCAGCTTGAAAACGGTGCCTGATTGGAAAGGAAATTTGTCTGTTGGCGCGAAAAACACTAAAACAAATTCAAGTCTCTTTCTCAGGGTAACAAAAGGTAAGGAATGATATATCTTACCGTTTAGAATCACAAGGAAGATCAAAGGACGAGAAACCAGGAAAGAACCGGATTTCGTAAAGTTAAAACGTGGTTGTCAAAGTTGATAAAATGCCCTGGGAAAAATGAATTCTACATCGGAGAAAAGTCAAAACGAATTAAAACCTCTGGGAAAATTAACATCACAACGCGAACCCTTGCTTTTGAGATGGTAAACTCTAAAATTTCGCAGGAGAAAAAAGGATGAAAAGTGGAAAGAATGGCTTAAGGGGGAGGCAGCGGTGTACCTCTGTACCTTACATTTTGTATCAAGATTGTGTTTTTGTCAGGAAAAGATAAAGGAATTTTGAAAACTAATGTCAGGAGCAACCGTGTTGAAAACAGCATTTTTTCACATTGGGACGTTGTTTCCGCATTAGGATTTAAAATTTTGTTCTCTTGTGTGTGCCTTGCAGGCGTTGAAGGCCATTTGCAAACAGCCTTAACCACACGTACAATATTTTGTCTTCTCTACAATCTTGATATATATGTGTTGTAGTTATTTTTATTATTTCAGGTGACTTTTATTTTTCCTTTCGTTCAACTTCATTAGCATACATTACCATACCCAAAAACGAAAGAAACACAAAACTTACCGAGATAAAAACTAACTACAACACATATGTATTCAGACTTGTCTGTGTTTTGGAAATCTTGTTAAATGTGTTTGTTCTGTTTGTTAGTAAAAAAAATTACCCCCCAGCTTTTTTTTATTAAGGGGATTTTTGTACTGTCATTTCAAAAATATCATTTTCCTTGTAGTTATCGTTTTGAAAAGATTCATTTCACATCCATATCATTTTTACCATTTAGCTAATAAATTTTTTTTTTAATTCCTCCCTTGCGAGTTTTAGAGTGAATATGAGTATGTGAATATGGACCTATCACTCGTAATCATCAAATCACGCCTGTGTTGACTATCTATCACGTGAAACTTTTGCAAAGCACAGCGTTGGAACGTGTCCTTCGATCGTTGTTGTGCTTAGTAATAATGATTATGATAATAATAATGATAATAATAAAACTAATAATAGCAAAAATAACAGTAATGATGTTAACATCTAATTTAAATACGATATTTTTATAGCGTAGCTGATTTGGTCGTGAATGGTATAACTCAATGAGTGAATAGTGGAAACGAAACAGACTAAAACCTATGCTAACTTTTCCCATAACTCGGAATTATTTACAGTTTTATATTACAACAGTTTTCGGTCCTGTTGCAAAATTTACAAATTGGGGATCACTTTTTTGAACCCATTGGAGGAGGTTTAGATTTTGTTTGCCGTGTTATCATTAGGCAGGCCATTCCATAGTTTAACATCATTTAGCCTGACTGGTTATATGTTGAAGTTTGATTTGGGCTAAGGTACATTATTCAAATGCAAAACGCAATACTTGTGTACCTAAAATAACCAAAGAACATATATGATGGCAATGACATCAACTGTTGTTGCTCTTTGACAAAGAGCATCCAGCTACCTGATAATGTAAATTTACCCCACAGCATATTCAGCAGGACTTTCATAATCATTATCATCATTTTTTTGCCATGTTTCAATACAGTGCACCAAGTTTACAGCTACATTTGTTTAGGCGAGAAAAACTCAAACCACCAACCTTTCTATTATGTTAAGTGAGAAAGGCTCCAAGCGATATATCTGAGGAGGTAACGATTGTCGTCATTGTTTAGCTTGTAGGTTCACACATCCAACCCACCGTCCAGTTTAAGGAATTATTTTTCTTCGAAAGTGATCAGACTAATAAACTGTCATTAAATCTTTCAAGCGAGAGCAAAACAATGAGTATACAGTCGACTTCGCCATCAGCAACATGTTGTCTCCATGTCTCCACCATTAATGTGGCATCTCAAAACATGGTTATTATCGTCTATGTCGTCAGAACCGGGTATGACCAGTAAAACGTTTTCTCTCTTCAGTATGTTTAAAATGTGTATCCGAAGTGAAAATTCGTCTGACGTCTTGCAAAAGTAAGTAACACGCGAAATTGCCAAAAGAAATGTCCGTCCTGTCGCGGCCAAATTGACAGGTATGACCTAGAATGATATGCTTTACACCACAAGATGGCGGCAAGTACAGATCACCTTCAGAATCTTCGTTTACTTCGTTACCTTTGTGAGAGTCAAATACATCCGTGAGCACATCAAAGTGAGCGTCATAATGAAAGGCTCGCCGAACAATGTTTATAATAACGGATTTGAGGGCCATGACATGTGGAAAGAAATCAGCCGGTTCTTTTCTCTCGAAAAGGGAACCAGCAACATGGACCACACAAAGTTCTACACAGATAACAAGTTTAAGCTGCCAATCGACCTGCGCTCCATGACGGACACCACAATGCGCGACAGCGGCATCCGTCTTGTGAACACCAAAGACAGTGTGTTCCTTGAGATCGAAAGAAAGACCTCTGGCTCGGGAAATTTAAAATGCCACGTTTTCACAATCAGCGATCCTAAACTGAAAATTATGGACAGACAGTTCCATTCTGTGCAGTATTAAATATAAGTGAATCGAAACAACATACCTTTTAACGGACTGATCGTGGGCCCTACAAACTCCGGTAAAACCCAATATTTTGTGAATCAACTGCGGGGCACTTTTCCAGGCAAGTTTGACGACATGATTTTGATATGTCCAGCCTTTGTCCACACCAAGAATCATCACGTCTGACGAAGGGGAATTTGTCTCAAGAAATAGTGACGACGTTCAGCTAACGCTTTACGTCTTTGATGCTTGTCAATATCTTTGAGAGATTCACAAGCTGAATTTGAAACTAGGCTGGACTATTTGTGAATTGTAGCAATTGATGCAAGTCTGTAAGCACTTCTTTGATAAAAATAGGGCGCACAGTCAGGTTCTCTGCTCACTTTGTTGAGATGAGCTCAAAAAAGCTAAAATACAGCAATAACTGTAACAGAGAAAGTGGAGTTCATTTTGATCCACCATATACTACTTGAGTTATAACAGCGTTGAAAATAATTTTTCGCTGGCCACCGATGGAAACGGCCGTTCTGCGCCCACAGAAACGGGCTCACCCTGGTGTCTGAGAGAAACGTCACACAAAACATCCCGAGAAACGTCTATGGTTGATTGATGTCTTGCCCATGCGGCCACAGCGAACAGATTTTTTGCTTTGACTGCGACGCGTGCAGCCAATTAGAGAGTGGCAAAATGTATGCATTCACAATGGGTCTCGCTGAGGACATCTTACTCTACGATCCAGTCTTTACCGATTTTGCCGTTGTCTTTTATATATTTTAATCCCTGTACAATCCAGGATTAATCAAGGAGCGCAAAAAAAAAAAAAAACGTTCGAGCAAAGACTTGACGAAGCGGCTAGAAAAACACAAGGTGCTCGAAGAGAGGAAAGGCTCTTCACCGGCGAAATTTGTACTCTCCCTTCAATGACTGAATTTTTGCCTTTATTTTTAGGCTGAGTTTTTTGCAAAGACTTGTCAGCCTCGCAAAAAGCACCCACCGCGTCAAGGGGTGTGTCAGCAATGATTCCAGGATCCGTAAGGCTCAAGGCAATGCCAGAGACCGAAAGAGCGGCCTAGCGAGAGCCCAAACCGACGGCTAGATAATGCATGGCAATTGGAGCTTTTTTTTTTAATTTTGACTCTTCTGTAGTTTCGATTTCGCCGGGAATTTGCGTCTGAATTTCAAGACATTGTATATATGGTCAATTAGTTTTCAATTCAAATTCCAAAGGGAAACCGTTGAAATGAAACAAGTCCCCATTCCCATCTCTGACAGAAATTGTCAAACTATGCAAATGTTTATCCCCAAGATCAACGTCAAGAAACAAATGTTGTAGGGGAGCAATGTGGTCAAGTTTTTCATAAGCGTGTCCACGAATTGAGAACTTTGAAAGTTTCCTGTTCCAAAGATTTTCAGTCTTTTTTTCATTAAATCGCAATAAATGAAATAAGTTGCTGAAGAACTCAAGCGTTTTATGAATGTTCTTGTCCCAAATTTCGGCCGACTCCACGAAATTTTTGCAAATTTGTATGGAGCCGCACATCAGATTCTTTAAGATTTTTTTCACAGCATTTACTCTGGTTTCCAACTTTTTTTCGAACACGACGTTGTTTTTCCAAACGAATGTAAAGTGAAATGTCCTGATTGCAATTTTCCAGATTTTGGTTCTTTGCCGGCTCCAGTTTCAGTCAATGCAGCTGTCCCTGTCGGGTTTTCAGATTATACCAAGAATTGTAAAGAGAGCAGGAAAGAAGCCTGATATAGGTTGGTTTCTCTATCAGGTGTTCGGTGTGGTCGTTGGAAGGCGCAAAGATCGTTAACACAACCATCCTATGGATATAATATACACCTATTTCAATAAAGGTTGCTTTTGGATTTGGTCATTGAAACACAATACAATGCAATCCTTTGCTTGAGTGACCACCAAACAATTGCTTTCAAAGACCAAAGCACGATTCCCAAAGCAACCTTTATTGAAATAGGTATATAAATAGATTTTGTAAAGTGGCTGAGGACACCACAAGCTAAAAAACCTGCCCTCGCAGCCAAAAAAGGCTCTTTCGGAGTTTAAAAAACGCTTCCCAAAAGCTGACATAAGTCAGTTCGCAACAGAAGTGGAATTTGACGAAATACGAAAAAAATAACGCAACAGGAAAAGTCGAATTCATGGCCGGACCGGGATGGCTGCAAAATCCTGACGAGGTTGGAGAAAAGATAGTGTTGCAAGTGTTGGCGCGTTGTTTCGTCAGGAGCAAAAAATATATCTCACGCCGACACAAAATTCAGAGAGATTTTCAAAAACACCAAAATAAAGCACACAATAGGAGAAGAGTCAAAGGCGTGGCTGGGCGGGCCAAACATGAAAAATTGGCAAGACTAGTTGAATTTTGCGTTATGGTGTGCCACCACGGGCTGTGGTATTTCACGGGACATTTTGTTGGACAGTGGAATGCAGCTGAGGTCTCAGCTGAGAGCCTTTTTCCAGTTCCGCGTTTATTTCACGACAAAAAGAATTCTTCGCAGAAGGGTGGCATCCAAAGCGAGAGCGCTTTTCCCGGGGACCCAAGTTCAGCCAGAGAAACAGCAAATATGACATCCCCTCTACAAGAGAATTGGCACCGAGTTCGAAGTAGAGCCAGCAACGGACTTTCGTTTCACTCTCGGCTAGAATCACGGCCTTACGTTTATATTATTTGCGATGATGGAAGTTCTTGGCCGTTCAAGAAGTGGAACTATCCGCCAGTCACGTTGTCAAACCCTTCGACTTAGCGTTTGGGGGACGCAAGCGGCTTCATGAGAAACGAGCAGGGTGCTGATAGGCAGTTCGATTGGTTTGTGCCCAACAAGGCGAACGGACGCACGCAGGCAGGGCTGTCACGTTTGAATCAGTCAATTGAGGCTCCGGTATACTGTGCTCTAGGGGCACAGGTTAACGTGCAAAGCAGCATTCTTCGTAATGGAGGCCGGGCAAAAGAAGCACAGAGCGAGTTTCTCGCGTCGTTGGAGGACTCCGCAAGGCAGCCAGAGCTGTCCAAGAGTGTGCGAAGGTATCAGCTGGCTATAGACGAAGGAAAGTTGCGCCTTGATTTGGCAGCGGCGCCCAGAGCGTGGTTGATGCCCTTTCGCAAGGTGATCAACACAGAGAGAACAGATGCCTACAACAACAAGCTCAAGCAGGCAACACCGAACATGAAGCTCGGGTTAACCAATGACGTAAACAAAGAGACACAACAGTGGGTCTGCGCCTAATGGACAGCGGGTCTTTAGTTTTAACCCACCAGTCAGCCCATCCTTCAAATCAAATCCACAAGGCAGCAATGAAGGCGCAAGGTCTGGGAGAGCCTCCTTCCAACCCGACCCCCTCCACCATACCCGCGCCAGCGACCACAAGTCACGACATAAACAAGGCTCTGCTCGTTGTGGAGCAGTTCTTTTGACAGGTGCGTTTAATTTATTTGGAAGCGTTAACGGTTGTCCTTGAGAAACTTTCCATAAAAAAAAGCGACCACAGCAAAAAATATAAGCCAGGTGTGCTCCGCCAAAAATGAGATGGCCTGTCCCGCCGCTTTGAAAATGAAACTCACGATCGAGCAGATGAGGCCGGGCAAAGGGAGGCTGTTTTTTTGCTAACATCTTTCAGAGCTTTTCCTATGCCTTTGCCCAGTGGTTTCAGGGAGGTTGTTATCGCCCTTATAACAGCGCCAATGACAGTCCAGGCGGCAAGGACAATAGCAGCGACAGTGAACCCATATTTTTTGAAGATTTTCTTTGATTTTTTCGAAAAGCGGCATGCCTTTTCCCTCTCCTCAATCTCTGTTCTGAGCTGTGAGAGCTCCAATTTACGTTCAGCCACTCTGGCTTCGGCGGCTTCTTTTCCAGAAGACAAAGCGTTTTCTTCATTGATTACTGCATTATCATCCTCGTTTTGGCGTTCAAGCTCGGATTCTTGGCCCCTAAGGTCGTCGAGTGGTTTTGTGTTGTTGAATCTTTCTTCGAGTGTGTTTCTTTCCTTTTTCTCGAAAGGAATTCTTCGTGTCAGCTTATCGACTTTTTTTTGTTTCTCTTTCTGAGTGTATCGCTTTTGTATGTCATAAAGCTCTGTTTTAGCCCGTTCAAAATCCTCTTGAAGATTATTTTTTCAATAGTTTCAGTCGTTGCAATTCGCTTTCACTTCCATGGTCTTCGTCAAAAGCATCAATCTTGGCTTGGGTTTGTTCGATTTTGTTTCTCAGATTTTGCACCTCATCATTGGCTCGTTGGTGATCGGCGGCAATTCTTTCCTTCTCCCTTAGTTGTTTTTCTTCTCTGATCGATTTATTGTCCTCTGCAGTGATATCTTCGGCTTTTAGGCCAAGAGTATTTTTGCATCTATCTGTGAGTGATTTAAGCAGGCCCGAATCGTTTTTCTTGAAAATGTCGGACTCGCCTCCCTTTGGCCCAAATGAAACTATTTTAGCGTCATCTCCTTTTTTGCTAAACCCGATTTGGCCAAGTTTCGCGAAGTTGACTTTTGGAAATCTTCTTGTGATAATCTCTCTTACTCTATCAAGAATTGCTGGTTTGTCTTCTTTATGAATAAAACGTCCAACCAGAGGTGTGCTTTCATCTAAAGAGGTTTCGGCAGCCCGCTCTGTTCTTCAGGATGAATGTGCACTTCAATTTGTTCGCCTGCATGATAAGGTGTGGATGCAGAGCCCGTTTGAAAGGGTCGGTGCGGTTAACTTATTGCTCGTCATCGTCATCATCATCATCGTGGTTGAGGTGCCAGTCAAGGTCGGGGCTCAAAACCACCCTCTACCATTTTTTATATATATAATGGACGACAGAGTTGCGATACAAAAAATCTTCGACCAACGCATTAAGAAAAACCCGCGGCGTATGAAGGCTTAGCCTTGCTTAGCCCAAGCAGGATAAAACTGATGACATTGTCCCGGGTTCCTTGGCGATTCTTTTCAATATCAATCTTGTCCAGAACGTCTCGAGGACGCTGGTTGACAAGTTCACTGTAAATACGCGCGCACCACTGTCCAGAATACAATTGGCTACGATATTTACAAAATTTACGAGGATCTTTTCCTTCCAGTTATTGACCGCAATAATATGTTTCTGCAGGGAATCCAACGCTAAAAACTTTGTAAGATTCGCTAGTACGCTAGTAACAAAGACAAAACGGATGTGGAAGCTGCAAAGGTTCTGAACGCTGTTTTTAGCAACAAATACAGCATCTGGCTGGACCACAATTTTCTGGCCGATCACGGGGATTTTTACCCACAGGCCTTTTTCACCAACCTTGTTTTCGAGCTGACGCTTGCTCCCCCTCGCGGGTTGTAAAAGGCTCAGACGCATCAAAGCTGGTGTACAAGCTGACAAACATTCAGCTGCAGTATGAGACCATCTGCAGTAAGACATTGGCCGACGAAGCAACCAGCGTGTACTCCAGCGGAAAGGCATTCGCTTATGATTACGTTTTGCGCGAAGAGGTGGTCACCTTCGCAAAGAAAACCGACAGCACATTAAATATTCGAGTCAATTCTCAACGCCGATCGCTCAATGGAATTCTTATGCTCTTCGTTGAGCCCTACGCAGCAGGTGCCCGATATTCGGAAAAATGCGTTAACCTCGACATCAAAGTGAGCGTCATAATGAAAGGCTCGCCGAACAATGTTTATAATAACGGATTTGAGGGCCATGACATGTGGAAAGAAATCAGCCGGTCCTTTTCTCTCGAAAAGGGAACCAGCAACATGGACCACACAAAGTTCTACACAGATAACAAGTTTAAGCTGCCAATCGACCTGCGCTCCATGACGGACACCACAATGCGCGACAGCGGCATCCGTCTTGTGAACACCAAAGACAGTGTGTTCCTTGAGATCGAAAGAAAGACCTCTGGCTCGGGAAATTTAAAATGCCACGTTTTCACAATCAGCGATCCTAAACTGAAAATTATGGACAGACAGTTCCATTCTGTGCAGTAGTAAATATAAGTGAATCGAAACAACATACCTTTTAACGGACTGATCGTGGGCCCTACAAACTCCGGTAAAACCCAATATTTTGTGAACCAACTGCGGGTCACTTTTCCAGGCAAGTTTGACGACATGATTTTGCTATGTCCAACCTTTGTCCACACCAAAACCTACGAACGGTTTGTGGATCACGATTCGAGCATTTCCGTCGTTGACTGCCCGAAAGAAGAGGTCGAACTCTGGCGTAAGCTGAGCAGTTCTTTTTGCAGGGAGCAAACACGCTTATTGTTTTGGACAATTGTGCTGCCTAGAAGGACGCCATGCAGGCATAAGCGTTGGGGTTCTGATGCAGCAGATCACCAACGATGCAAAACCCTTTCGTGAAGACGTGGCCGCCATTGTTCTGTTTTACTCTCCGTCGGCCAAAACCACGGAAGCCATCTTTGAAGATTACGCTGGCGGGCTTTCATCTGAAGAGTACAAGGAACAGCTCAGATGAATCGGCTGAAAAAAAAAAACAAAATTTTCTTATCTGGTCTTTGTCCTGCCCTGTTCCTACAGTATCAAACTTCAAGATTCAAAACTTTGTACATAGACCATGGCTGCTGCGGGAGAACAAGCGCTGAACGAAGTCATGCAAATGCTGAAGTCACCAGCAGACACCTCGAAACCCTCAGATTTTCCTGTTTCACTCCCCGCCAACAACGTTTCAGAACAACGCGAAAAGCTGATTATGCTTGTTTCCACGGGCAAATCCAAAGAGGCACTCGGCACCCAGCTGCCACATGACCAAATGAAACCCCTCTCGGGCAAAGATGTGGAGAAATTTTACAGACGATGTGAAGCCTACGGTAAGACAAACGAGAGTTTGATAAAGAACTTCTTGAGGGTCTTCAGCAAAACTATTGGTATATTCGTCAACGTAGATGACGTAAAAGCTTTGCAAAAGGACCTGTAAGAAGATTTAATAATGAACTCTGAGTTCTCGTCTGCAGCTGGTAATATGGTATTGCGCTGTGGCCGCTTGTTTACGCTTGCCAACGCAGCTTTAATCGCAGCCAAACACATTGTTTTTGAGAAAGAACCTGAAAAAGGAACCTGCCAAGAACCGGGACAAGAACTTTGCAAAGTACCAGGACAAGAACCTTAGAAGGAACCTGCAAAAGAGCCTGTCAAAGAACTTCAAACAGATTTCTCATTTATTATATACAACATGGAAACGAAAACTGATGTATCTGCTCAAGTTCCAAAGCAGATTTTATCAAAACTTCCTACAAGAAAACATCCAGGGCGAGTTGTTAAAAAGGCAGTCGAACGAAACCGCCTGGCATGTGAGGTAAAAAAGAACCATTAAACACCAGAAGTCTCTGCAGAGGTAAAAGAGGAAGGAGAGCCCTCCACCACACAGGAGGCAGAGGCCACATCTATTTGATTCTTGGCATAGGAGGCCTGGCTGTCTCCACTGTGGGGATTTTTTTTATCAACGAGAGGCAACTATGGCCTCCCTCCGGCGAAACCCGGCGCCCGAGCCAAAGCCTCACCACAACCTCCGCTGTATGGATTGAAATTTCAATGCAATATATACAACCATGTCCGAAAACAAGCTTGTTAAAACTTTTCTAGAGGCGGCAACGCTAACCGGTCTGGCCGCCAGCATCGGCTGGATTGCGAAAAAAGCAGTCAAAGAAAACTTCACTTCAGACCCAAGCAGCAATGCGATGACCTACGTGAAGTTCACCGTCCTGATGGCTGCAGCCATAGCTCTAACACAGTACCTGGAGGATCTAAAAAAATCTTCCTAAATGAGGGTATTGTATATAGCATGGCACTTGTTGCAATTCTGGCTGGTGGTGCTGTGATTAACACTTTCGCTTTCGTTGGCCGTAATTATCTTGCCCGTTTTCTTTCTGGCTATGATCCAGAGGCCTCCCTTGAATAAGAAAAGAAATGACAAAGCTTTCGAGGCTTACTGAGCCGCCTACGCCAAATACGAAAGAGAAAGAAGGAAACTCCTTGACTGGATTGAAACGCAGCACGAACGAAATCAAAGAGCAGACCAAGCAGAATTATGCGAACACCGCCTAGGCCTTCAAACTGTACAACCAGGCCCACCAACAGGCGCAACTCACCATTCCCAATAAACCCACGTTCTTTGAGTTCTATCAACCCAGTGCTCTGCAAAAATAAGGTTTGATAATTTTTGTCGGCATAGGTGCTCTTGCGCTTGGATACGCAGCTTTTCGTCTTTTTATATAATTTCTTTTAACCAAAATTCATCATCCATACGGTTAAGCCATTGCATATGTTTTTGATTAAAAAATTAGCATCTCATTCATAACTTCCTGCATTTCCGGCCGCAGCATGTCCAAGAGGCTTTCCATTATTTTTAAAAGAGGCCAAGAGGCCAAGAGTTCGAAAACCAACTATAGCCCTCAAGGATATTGGCATCAAAAAGCCCGCCGTCGCGGCAAAGTCTCCGATGATGCTGCGAAAAAGTGGCTAATCAAACAAGTAATTTGGCAAATAAATCTCTCCGCTGCAAAACACATTCCTCACCCCAAATTCGACACTCCGGGGCGTGGTCGGAGGCGAAAAACATACAAAAACGATTTGACAGTGGTCGATGTTGACAGCTGTTTCAAAGAGGCCGAACTCTTGACCTGGAAAGACTGCTGAAGTCCCGAGCGTTTTAAAAAAATTTACGATCGCGAGCCTTTGAATTGGCCACAGTTGCTTTAGGCCGACCTTGGCCGAACATTCATGGGCGCTGTCAACAAATAACTGGAAAAACACAAAACAAACATTCGTCGAGGGCGCACGGAGTTTCACTAGGACCAGGTAATCGTGGAAAGACATAACCGCACCCTTGCTGAACGCCTGTTCAGACACCAGTGTGCTGTTGAAACGACCTGCCTGAGGGGCAGCAGTCCATGTCGTGAAGCCCAACGAGCCAATTGTGTATTATCTGCAAGACGGCCCGAAACGGGGGTTTGTGCGTAAAGAACTGCTTGCCATTCCGCCTAACATTATTCTTCAATAGGCTTCGTGTGGATCCTGTCCCGCAGCACCCACCGTTTGTTGCAATACGTACTCAGCCCTAGCTTATTTTGGGTATGTGTTGGCATCGTGCCTTTCACCGTCCTGAACCCCGGTTTTTGGCTTTGTCCTCCACTCCGTTTAACGCTGCCTCATATCGGTCCCATGTGAGCTTGTCCTGCCGCTTGGACACGCACTTCGATGACAGCTTGGCTTTGCTCTTCTCTTCGTTCTCTATTACTGCAGAGGACGATCTTACGGGCTCCTTGGAACTCCATCTTGAAAAGGCCCGGTGTGTGATTGCTTCACTTATCCCATGCGAACTAAATATTTTTGTCACTTCGAATTCTTCGAGAAGCTCCGGCCGGACCGGTTTTTCGAGCATTTTGCACGAGAACCCCAGATACATACTGTCGGTGTCCATCTGTATGAGTTCGAAATCCCTCCTATCGATATAATAGTCCAAACAATAGTAATAAAACTGTAACATTCGCAGCTTCACCAGTTCCACCCGGAACGGCCTGTTGGTCGTCACTTTCTCCTTTCGAAAGTGTCTCGAACACGACGCCAATCTCGTCCGTGTCATCGAACCACACGACGTTTTGCTTTGTCCACTACACGTTGGTCCCTTGTGTATATCACCCTTGTCTGTCTTTCTTTCGCCTCGATTAGCTTTCCGTAGGCGCTGTTTCCCAACAACTTGAACCTCTGCGAGGAGGGCTTTGTCTGGGTCTTCGTCTCCTTTGCGCCTGCCCTCTGTTCACGAACCAGGTAAATATTTTCTCTCGCCTGTAGTCGATGGTTCGATGCACCGCTGTGATCTCAAGGCTATGGTCGAGATACCATTCCATGAGCGGAGCGTAAAGCAATGTCTTCTTCCCTGCGAGCTGCCTACAAAGCTTATAGTTTTGTACCCCGGTACGCTTGGTTCGTTCCAAACACTCTTTCTTGTGCTCTAGAATCGCCTCCTCTGGAATAAAACTGTTGTAAAACAAAGGTGAAGTTTTTTTCCAATATTTTCCACAGCTCCCTTAGCACTCTGATTTCCAGCTCCGCAAAACCGAACCATCTTTTCCTTCTTAGGCGGCTTACGGACCTATCAACCTCTTCGGCGGAATTCTCGTAATGCACCACTTTTCCAGGTGCGAAGGGCATTTCCTGCAGCGTGGTGCTTGGGTACAACGAATTGGCGTCGTAACCGAGTACCTGCTGGCACGTGCGAGCGTTTTTATATTTGTGCGACCTTATCGTCGTTTTTCCCACCCCATGTTTTCTGATAAAATCCAGACTTGTCCCGCCCACGACTGCCCCTTTGAGCATCATCTCGTACGCCTCCATCCCCGGCGCATACAACTCTAGGGCGTTTAAGCCCTGCATCGTTCCACTCAAGAGGTATTGCGATGACACATCAGGAAGTGACACCGCGTCTTTGAAAATGTCGACACCGTGCCCTGAGTAGGACCCTCTCATATTTTCCAGCGCTTCCAGGAATGGTCCGACATCAATCCGACTCTAACCAATCAGCGAACGTCTTATTGCCCGCACGGAACACTCGCTGGCATTCTTCATACTCTTCCGACGACAAGACAAACTCGTCCTTCAGTTTTTAGAACCAACAACGATACGACGGCAAACTCTCATAATCCAGTTTGGCTGTGCGGTCAAACCACTCATAAGGCAGCCTGAATTTTGTCTGGCTGCTTCCGTACGTTTTCACACACTTCTCATAACTCGTGCTCAAAAACTTGAAATTCGATGGGGACAAGAACATGATTCTTCCTTGCCTCTTGGCCACCGTTACCTACTTTTCTGCCCCAATATGCGTCACGAAATACTTTTTGATAACGTTCAAATCATACTAACTAGAGTTGAAACCTAGCACTGGTATTATATTGCACCAATCTCGTATTGTCGCCTGCTATCTTTTCGACAATAGCTGGTAATCTTCCGGCACGTATCTTCGTCTTATCGTCTCCCTCAAAATTTCTCCTCGCCTCACCAACGCTTCCCAGAACTTTTTTAACGGCTCATTCGGGTCTTTTGCTGAAATATGCTTCGGCTCTCCGTCGAACGTGTCCGCAAGGGACACTGATACAGGGACGTATCGCTCTCGAAAACCAAATCTGCTGTGGGTGTCTCCTTTTCCCAGGGTCTTGATAGCCTTAAAATTGAACACAACTGCATGCGGAAACGTCTCATTCTGCTTGCATGGAAGCTTGCAACGCCTTGGTTATGGTCTCTCATGCTCTCATGCTCCCACCGCACAACCAACTTGTATTCCGCTTGGACGATTGTTTCGTTTCCTTGCAACATTCTTAATATACATCTTCTCGTGTTACATTCTTCCCTTTCTTCCTGCTCAAAACATAATCTCTGTCCAGGTAACATTGTGAACATCCGTGGAAATGACAACCGTGGAACTAGTATACTGTTTTACTCTCGTGATGATACTCGTCCACTGGATGCCTGGCGATCAACCGTTCACCTCCCTGCCCACTCAGTTGATAATGGATGTGGATTCCATGCCGCTTTGCCTCGCTTTCTAACCAATAAAAGGCGGTCTTCCGTATTTACCCCTTGGATAAAATGCTCTTTCGTAGAGGAATTCTGGCGCCCAAATCTTTTCTTCCAAACAGGCTATCTTTGTTTGCCTGTTCGTGCACATTGCAGTATGGCGTAAAACTGATCGATGGTCATTGGTGGTTATTGTTCTTCTTTTTCCTCTTTCTCTTCTGGGGTAAACTGACCACATAACCCAAACACGTCTTCATCCGAAACATCGTAAACAATGATTGCTTGGTTGAAATACCTCGCACTTAACGGGATATGGTGCATCTTGTTTTTTTCAGATTATTCTTTTTTATGCGCTCCTCTTTGCACTGCCAAACAACGAAAAACACACAGATTGTCGTTGAAAGTATCCAATGCATACAAACCTTTCTTGGTCCTTCCCAACATGCAGCGGTTGGTTGTCCAAAATTACCTTGCATTGGATGGACATATAACTAAAGATGCATATTTTGTGTTGGGCCGAGTGAATGTTTCATTTTCTAACGTTGCTTTTTTCTTGTCTCTGTATTCGGCCTTTTGCCTCTTCACGATTGTTAAACCACCGACTTTTCATTCCTTCTTCCAGCCATGGAATCGTTTTGCTCGGTTTCGATATTTCTAAGCCTGTTGTAATAAGAATAATTTCTTTTACACCCTTCGGCTGTATCCATTATTTGCCTGTAAAGCGAACGATTCAGGTGTGAAAGATGATGGATTTGATGACTCGTTGCCCTTGCCCCTTAACAACAATGATTTGATACGCTTGGGCCACATTCACATACCAGGCTGGTATATTGCGCCTCGCTGGTAAGGCTTCTACGATGTAGTTTTTGGATAAAGGGCCGGGTCATATTTTCCCAGTCAGCGCGCTTGTTCTTCTTGATCGTGGCACAGGCTCCCTTTGCGCAGGTTTTGTTCTAGTGCTGATGTGAACGAGTGGGTTTCCATCGTATATATTTATGTATACATTTTGCCAATCTCTAATTGGTTACTCGCGCTGCAGCCAATGCGAAAAATCTATCCGCTGTGGCCGCCTCGGCAAGCCATCAATCAAACATCGAGACGTTTCTCCGGGTATTTTCTGTTTCTCTCTGACACCAGAGAGAAACCCGTTTTTGTGGGCGCAGACCGACCGTTTCCATCGGCAGCCAAGGGAAATTCGTTTCAATGCTGCTATAACTTAAGTAGTATATTGTCGATCAAAATGAACTGCACTTTTTCTGTAAGCGTTATTGCTGTACTTAAGCTTTTCTGAGCTCATCCACACTTTATTCGGATGAGCTCAAAAAATGCTAAAATACAGCAATAACGCCCACCGAAAAATACGGTTTCATTTTGATCCACCATATACTACTTTAGCAGACTCTACAGTGGGGGTAATCACAAGCTGGTGAATTGCAACTTGCAAGATCAGGTGGCATGATGGTAGAGATAGCTTGGTGGGCCAGCGACATCTGTTAACGGCTAACGGTTTACAAGAACAAAGTCATGAAAAGAATGAGAAAATGACAACGACAGAGCTTATTAAAAGTTTGGACCCACGGCTTGCTGTCGGTACTGTGTGGGGTAAAGTGCCTAGCAACGGCTGCTATGGATCTACTAAACATGCAACTAAAAGGCTCGGTGCTTTTTTTATTTGGAGCTGGAGAATTTAGAGAGGTTGATTTTCTGATCGTGCAAAATGTAAAGAGAGGCACCAAAGCCACTCATCTTGAGCGAAGCAATGGTAACGATCCAGAGCTGAACCTCAAGTTTCGGGAAAGCGACGGATCGGTTAGACTTCAGTGTTTCTTGACGGAAAGGAAACACATTATGAGGTTACCTGACCAGACGATCGTATACTGAAGTTGGCGACCAGCTGGAAGGTACTCGAGAGGAGAAGGAAATGTAACCATTAAGGGCCTGGCCACAAGCAGAGAAGGAACCATCAAAGGCGAGGAAAACACAAACCTTCCTGGGAGATTCACAGGACACCAGAGCGCGGCTATGCAACGTGGTTAAGTGTGGAAAGAATTTGGGGCAAACAGACCCAAGTACAGCAGTAGAAGGAGGACGAACGACGGTTTTCCCCTGTGTACGTCGAAGGTTATTGGGCCAGTCCATAGCATAGAGAACTTTTCCCCAATTTACGAGGACCACAATAAAGGTCTCCAGCTGCTTGGTAACGAATTCGTCACGAAGGAGATCGGGCGGTAAATTAGCTTCTCAAGGTAAGTCTCAGAACAAGAACCTCCCATAGGGTAACGTGCATAGACACGGACTCCCTTTTAGAGGTCAACTACACCGCAATTCTTCATGGAATGCTTTGAGAAAGAATTTAGTTATGATGCTTGGGATAAGCCAAAAAAAAATGAAGTATTTCCTTAGAACAGTAGAGTTAACTCTATACATAGGCGTAGAGGATTGCTGGAGCGACCCATGTCGGCAAAATGTGTGACTACAAGGAAGCCATCAATTTTTGCCAGAAAAGATTTAAGTAATTCCCAACAACCGGAAGTGGCTCGAGAGTTGGTCTCTTGACTACTGCGGTACAAGCCGTTACAGTTTAGGGGATTCAACGGGGTCCATGTACTCTGCGGAGAAAAGAGGGAAAGAGAAATCGTAGAAGGCGTTATGGCGACCACTTTCCCGGGTGTGGTCTAGCATCTTGCATTACTTAAAACCTCTGTAAGTGATGACCTGGTACGTGGTCTGGTCTGCTGTAGCTTCAAATTGAAGAATGTGCCGCTGCATGATTAGACAAACAGTTCTGTTTATTCGTAAGTTATCTGTATCCTAATCCTATCCCAACCAAACTCGTAGAATGTCCTGATCGATCACTGCAAATAATTAACCTTTCTCTGGATTCTAAGTACTCTCCCCGTGCGTGGGAGCCTACTTTGGTACGGCCGCTGTGAAATAAAGATGGTTTAGACACAACAGGCCTGTTAATTATCTTTGCGTTTGTTTCAAAACTTATATACTTTGCAGTTGCTAAGCAATTACATCATTATCTGTTCACTAACGATCTGTTCTCTGAGACGCAATCGCCATATCGTCCGAATCAAAGCTTAGAGACCGCACTGCAGAGAGTCACCAATGACATTCTTCTTAATATAAAGAACCAACGCGTTACGTTGCTTCTGCTCCAAGACGTAAGCGCCGCTTTTGATACCGCTGACCATGACACTCTCTTGCAACGACCACAGTTTTCTTGCGGTATACAAGGCAAAGTTCTCTCTTGGTTTACGTCATATTTGTCTGGAAGATCTAAAAGGTATTGATTAATGAGATGCTCTCTGATGAGTTTGTCTTGGAATGTGGTGTGCCTCAGGGTTCCTGTCTTATTATTTACGTTGTATGCGAGCAAGCTCTTTTAAGGTTGTCAAAACTCATTTGTCTAAGGTTCACTGTTATGCAGATTATATATAGGTTAAAGTTTCGTTTAGTTTAAGTCGTAAGTCAAACCAACTTTCAGCCTTGAAAATACGGCCAATTGCATATCGGACATTCATTTGTGGATGTTGAATGATGACCAGACTGAATTTATCATAAATGGCACGCCACAACAGTTGAAAAAGGTCAACATACTAGTTTCATCATGGGTAACGCCAAAAATCATTCAATGCCCACTGCGTGGTATCTCGGTTCATGGTTCGACTCTAGGATATCCATGTCAAAGCATAATCTGAGGTTCGTTAATTTTCGATTTGTACGACGTACAACGCATCAGGAAAAATCTTTCATAAAAGTCAACCGAGACTCAGTCATGCGTTCGTATCCAGTCGACTTGGCTGTAGAAACAGCTTATTATAAGGCTTGTCTGACTTCACAGTGAATAGCCTACAACGTATACAGAATGCTTGCTTATCTTTTAAATTGGCTCTGTAGATTACAGTGGAATTAGTGAAAGCTTTTAATTCAACTTATTTTGCCTTGTTTGTTAACAAGTTCCAACCAATTGCGTAGCTCTATAGGTCGACATATCAACCACACACAGTCTATAATCCCTTACTGAACGAAAAATGGAATTGCACAGATTTGCGCCTTGTAAATATGTCGCAAAAATGTAGAAACTGAGGAGTAAATCTGGGGCCAAGATGGTTATGGCCACTTTTACTTCCTTATTTACGACCCTGGCCTGTGTTTTTTGGTAAGAAAATGTTGTCGTTACCGTCTTCACCTTAGGTTAACTCCTCCGTTTTCACAATTTTGCGGCGTGTTCCCCTAATTCCCTTCCCTAGAAGCAAGCATTTTTGTGAACAGTGGCCATACGCGACTGCCAGCATCAATACCGTAGTCTTTATTGCAAGCAATGACAGAATTTGACCAAATTGTATGTGGTCATTAAAAAACGAGAAATTTGGAACATGCTGCTAAACGACATTCAATTCAGGTTGCTAAGACTCCGAACAACAGTACCGCAGTGTTTCATTAACATTTCAAACGGAAACTAGACGACCACAATGCCAGGCAGTGATGACATGAAGTTAGGGTAAGTAAAGTGAACGAGGTAACTCGATACGGTTACGAAAGTTAGGGAAATTTGTTCTTGGGTGATACTCCACCCAATTCATTCGAGGAAAAATCTCCATTCTTGTCTCTTTTCTGGGAAGTATCCTGTTCTCCGTGGAAATGAACTAAAAGTAACTCGTAAGGCACCATAAAACCTCTTGAAATAATGCTAATAAATCACCATTGAATAACGAAGAGGGTCTTGATTCGGGCTTAAGAGCTTGAAAAATTTGGGTAGTCTATTTTTATTCACCAATTATTATGATGAAACGCTTAGCTGTAATGTGTTGGTGACAGTTTTATTTCTGCTTATTTTTCATGATATGATAGGAAATAAAAAAAATTAATTAAAATGAAAACTGATATCTTAAAATCTGTATACAAATTGTAGCAGTTATATGGTTATACAAACAAGTCTGACGGTTAAATTTGGCATTTCTTTCCTCTTTTTTTCAATGCAGTTGCAAATCATTTTTTATTACTTTCTGTTGATATTTAGAGACTGCCTTGTTTTGTTGAAGTGATCTTTTAAACGACGATACTTGAAAATATTTTTTAATAATTTTGTTAAACTTCTTGGATATCACGCATAAATTTCATCAGCTTTACTAAAGCTGACAACTTTTAAATATAATGTTGCTGTCCATCGAGATTTGGATCAGATTCTTTCGAGCGGTTCTTTCCATTCCTACAAGGTCTCCTCTCCCGGCATTTTCAGGCGTTATTCTCTTTCAGTTCTTATGCTGATGCTTCTTGATTTCCTTTCTCTTGCTAAGTTTACTCAACAACTTGTGCACTTTCCCCATCTTCGTTCGCTTTTGTGCCATACCCGGCACACCACCACCAAGAGCACCTTGAATGACATTAGCCATCGGTCCGCCCATACCCCCTCCCATCTGGCCTTCCATTTCCTGAGCTCCCGTAAACATAGCTCCTGCCCCGCCAGCATTTCCTAGTCCTCCCATGCTAGGCATACCTGTAAAACAAGAAATACGAAGGACGAATTGGTATGGTAGATGTAGAGAGTCAGACCAAATTATTCCTTAAGGCCCTGTTATCTTACAATTTTGTTATCAGAAAATTTGCTAGAAAAACTGCCCAGAGTTACACCGCTTGAAATGAACATGTTTCGCAATATTTTTGTTGTAGCTATGAGTTACACGATGTACAAAAAAGTTTATTCGCAGTGCCAACTGAAATAGACAGTTTAGGAGATACGTTCACTTCAGTGGATTTTACCAGGATCCTCTTTGTGCAACTTGTCCCGCAATGGCGAAACAAAATTGTGAAACAGATTGCAAGGAAAACTGGCAAGTGTAACGGGGTCCTTAGGCCATATTAGGGACCTTAAGCAACGAGAACGTAGACGTCCAGAACGTCATGAAGTTCGATATCTCGCTTGATGGAACTCTCGAGTCTCGAGTCAGAGCACTGTAAGAGAG
The DNA here is from genome assembly GCF_958299795.1 of Porites lutea. Lineage (NCBI taxonomy): Eukaryota > Metazoa > Cnidaria > Anthozoa > Scleractinia > Poritidae > Porites > Porites lutea. The sequence goes on from NC_133206.1 coordinate 18,437,595, forward strand.
AAAATGTCATTTTCCGGTTGCCATTTAAGATCCCTTTTATTTGACCAAATAGAATTCAGAATGATTGAATCCAGGACATCTTTATCTTACCTCCTTCCATGTTCATACCCGCGATTCCACCACCCATTCCTCCAAAGCCTCCCATTCCACCCATTCCACCCATACCAGCCATTCCTCCCATTTGCGGAAGTCCTCCCATACCACCCATGCCTGCCATTCCTGCCATTTGCGACATTCCATGCATACCACCTGCCATGCCTGAAACAATAAGAGAATTTCAAACCTGCATCAATTTGCCGACGATATCCATGCATAATCCATCTAAATGTTCTGAATGTCATCCAAAAGATATCTACTACAGTTCGGTATCATCAGAGATATTATTTGAAAAATTACGCGCTGCAACGAAAGCTTTTGAATTTGCTCATGCAGACCAGTCCCGGACTTGGTTCTTTACCAGTGCGAAACATTGCCATTACATTGCGTGGCATTGTGCAAATCAAAGTTGTTCATTTACTCAAGAGTTTTGATACAATTAATTTTTTTTGTTGAGTTGTTTTGATGGTGAGTGCAAAATGGCGGAACATTTCACTCCTTTCACGAGGAGGAAATAGGCGAACTATTGACGGACGACATCTGCTATTTGGAGAATATTTGGAAAATTGAAGAAGTCTTCATCTCCTAAACTTGCCGATAAACATGCACTATCGAAGATGAACGGAAAATCGATGGAGGTAAGCATGTTTGAGCTTGTTTTTAAACTAGGGCTTATTTTTAATGAACAATAAAACAATTTATTAAATTTGGCTTTCGTATTATCTGAAGAGTTATGGAGATCTCACGGCCTCGGCAGATAACACCCTCCGAGATCTCCATAATTCTCCAGATGTTACTCAGCCTCCTGGGTCTTAGACGGCAGCTAGACCATTGAAGTAGTTGTTCTTATCTTGCTCATTCTTCTCATCGTGTATCATACACACCTGCTTCACCGCCTTCAATAAACTGCTTTGAGATGGGTGCGCCCTCTTGAGAGGCTCCCATAGGCACTCCCATAGGTCCTCCCTCCATGCCTTGTTGCATCTGCATTGCAGCAGGTGCAGCCATAGCTCCTGGCATCTGCATGGGCATACCTTCCATTGTGGCCCCACCTCCTTCACCGATAGACGTAGCTCCAGCACCAAAGCCCATGCTTAGGTCTCCCATCCCTCCCATTCCTCCTATTCCATTCATTCCTATAAAAACAAGACCAGGAAAAAACGGAGAGATCAATAATTGCTGCAACACATTCGCAAAGAAATCCATTCGTCTCGATTGCTGCTCCAACTCCTTTAGTTACATCCAAAAACCGAAGTTTCGTCGTATTTGGACGTTACAAGATTTCAATCCATACTATCTAACTTTGCCTTAGTTTACAAGGAAAGAAAGGTCTTTGGTTTCTCGGTTCGGTGGTAACTTCGTAGTCGCATGGCATTGAACTATATCTTTTAACTTCCTAAAAGTCACAGATTTAAGAAAAACCTACCTAGGGGATTTAATATAATTTAAGCCATCTTACCACCAGCTCCTCCCCCCAAGGTTGGCCCAGCATCCATAAGTCCTGGAACTGAAATGAGAAAAAGGAAGACAGATAAAATAAGTCTGACGTTCCTTTATTGAATGAGTCCAAATTCTCAGCTAGCTTTCCTACTACTACTGAAGTTGTTCAAAAAATGTTCCCGTTATATTAGACATTGTGTAAAAGATTGCTAAAAGAAACTGATGAGAAGAAAACGTCTTCTTCTAATGTTAGTTAAAGAGTTTACTGATTTACTATTAGTTATTAGCGTGGCTGAGGGAAGGCAACATTTAATTTAGCATAGGGATTTCCATAGTTAATTGGCAAATGAAATCACACGATTTTGAGTGAACTGTTCAGTGATAAACATAATTTTTATCCTCCGGAAAGAGTTATAGTATCAGTGAGATTCCAATTTAAACGGCATTCATTGGATTATGTGTCACCTTATTTTAATACGAATAAGTTAATAGTAATTTCTGCTACTCTCGGCTTGCTTTTGTGACTTCGACTTTTTGCTGTCAATGTTTTCATCACACCGAGAGGAATGCGACAAATCCTCAATCCGGCCATTTGTTAATATGTTTCTCATAGTAACATATTCCTCATAAGCACAGCTGGTGTAACGTTTAGAACACCTAAAACGGTGGTGGATTGTCCTTGTCAATGCCCGAAAGGCCACTCGTGCTAAATTGGTGCTGACTTTGAGCCCCCGTAAAAGATTCAAGATCCTTTCATGCCATCTGTTCAAGTGTAAACATTTCAGTCCTTTTTTCCTGTGAATTATCGCGTGTTACTGAAATGGCGATAAAACCAATCAGTGGTGAAAAATGATTACCTTAAATTAAGCTGACGTCTCATTGTTGGAGTACTCAACAAGTGTCAGGCTTTGGCATGCAATAAGTAAAATTATGTTTTAACCTTGTTGGAAATCGCCAGATTTTTTGCTTGAGTTCTCTGTCCTTGACATACCTTGTATGATATTCCCATGGCGATGATGCCCTGTTCATATGTGCCAACCACAAGAAAAGAAGGAGCTATTACTAATTTAAAAGAGAAAGCTACTTACCAGGGAATTATGAACACCAAACACTCCTGGCAAACACGAGCAACTGTCAAATACATTTTTTTTTATTTCCAAAATCGATTAGAATGCTTTTTTTATGTGATACAACATGGTTAGAAGTGTTTTTTTTGTTTTCTTCCTTCAAAGGAAATTGTATCGCAAAAGTGTTGTTATTGATTTCAAACTGCGTATGCTACAGATGGTCCAACTTCAAGGTAGGCGAAGCAGGGTATGTGTTTTTGTGATCTATGCGTGTTGGCTCGCCTTTCGAGAAGCCAGCATTATTCGTCGTATGCACGTATGTATTTTTGTTCTGAAAAAGTTGTCCAAAATGTCATTTTATGCCGTGTTTGTACTGTGAATGCTGTAACATGATCCCTTGGTGCGTACTCTTCCAGCACGAATGTCTAATTCATGTATTTTGTAGACACGGTTAATCCCAAGGAACTGAAAGTGCGGATGTTCTTAAACTAACACCTCCACAATGCAAATGAGTCTATATTAAATTATTGAGCCCTCGATTGTAATTACACAATATGGAAATGTAATTCCATAGAATTCGAGACTTAACAAAGTATTTTATATTCCTTGGGATTAATGAAAATAAGAAGACGCTTTCCTCCATCGTACGCTGTCGCTAGTTTAACTCAGTACCTACCTCCCTGTTTTTTGGTTGCTTTGTGTGATACATGTCCTTTTTCTTCATGAAGACCAAATAATGAGAAACAAAACAGAATGAATAAAGTTTCCTTTTTCAAAGACTAACGTGCCAGAAACGTTCGTGACAACAGTGAGAGGACTACTTTGCCGTGGCGGCTGCACAATTAATTTCAATAGGAATACAGAAAAAGATTTTCACAGCCGAGGTAAAAACTATAGATCATTTTAACATGAAATCACAGCGGCCATGTTTGGAGTACAAAACAGTGAAACGGTGGCTATGTTTGATGTGGTGTTTGGCCATAGTCCAGTAGGGATTGAACTCTATCTCGTGTTAAAACCGTTCTCTAGTTCCAAGAAACTTGCATAGTTGCCACCACGTGAGTGAAAACAACCTAATATAGTATGCTAAACTGGATAGGCTGCAGTTGATGGGTCTTTGGAGGAAGAGGAACCTTTGAACATGAGCTTACTAGTCAATTTGCCCTGTTCCACTTTGCAGTTTATGTACAATATTTAAGTCTTTCGACGGCAGTAAATCACCACTTTCAGAAGATGGCAATTTAGAAAACTACTATTTACAATAAATAAAAACAGCCCGTATGTCTAGCTGTACGATTTTTCCTAATTAACGTTTTTTATCGGTTTTTGTTATGAAGTTCTTGTTAAGTTTAACAATTCTTTCAATAGTACTCACTTGAGTGTTTCCGGGCAAAACCTGTAAAAGAGATAAACAGTATGAGACAAGGTTTCTCGTAATGATGACCACTTTATTTCAATGTAGAGATGACTTAAGAGTAATTGTTTTTGTCAGACTTTAAAATAGCAGCTTTGCTTATAAATTAAAGTTGTCATAGTTTCATTATATTGACCACTGGTGTAAGCTTAGTTGCAGTGCTAGTGTGTAGGACTAATCAAAGTTGCTAATAGTTCATAAAGTATAGGGAAGAAGGAGGTCTTGAAATTTAATACGATTTCTTGAACTCCAGCCTTAATTTGCACTTTTTAGAAGTGAGAAATCGTTCTTTCCCTGAATATTGAATGAGCCACTCCTTTTGTTTGATTTAGCACGGGCATTTTTATCGCACACTTGTCGATGAACCCAATATGTCAGTACTAAAAGCTACCACCCAACTTGAGTCTTACTTAACCCATTCGCCCCCGAGCCGCCCGTAACCGCCCGTGCGGATCCAGGTCCCTTCTACTACTTTTGACGTCATCAGTTTTAATGGTCATGGAAAACTTTACCCGCTTACTTGTACAGAGTCAAGAGATCTTGAAAACCATACCAGAATGAGCACAATTTAGTTAAGGACACCGGAGAAAAAGCCAAAAAACCATGTAACATTGATTTGCAAGGCCCCGTGCAAACGGACACAACATTGTTGGCCAACAACTCTCAACTTTGTTGGATGGTACATGTTGCGTCCGTTTGCACACCCTGTTGCATGTTGTTGGATGTTGTCGCGCAAAGTTTGAAACCGGTCAATCATTTCAGCCAACAACTCCCAACATTTCTTTTGTTCCGTGATTGCCGAAGCGTAACGCAACAATGTTGCATCCGTTTGCACAGCTCTTCCAACATTGTTGGGGCCAAGCACGCTCATTACGCATGGTTTACAAAGACTGATGGGTTGTATCCTTACCAGACGATGGACTGCAGGTCCCAACATTGATGGGAATTGTTGCATCCGTTTGCACACCACTGCCAACACGCACGCAACAACTCCCAACATTGTTGGCGCAACGATGTTGAGAGTTGTTGCGTCCGTTTGCACGCAGCCTAACATGTAACATTGATTTTCGATGAAAATCTTGTTCAACTACCCACCTGCCTTTCCTTTCATCTAATGCTAAGATCCTAAAAGCCCTCTTAAAAACTTTTCACACAGAAATGAAGGCTACTAAATGCCCAGCAAAAGAAACGAAAAAGAGGCAAGAAAAGCTTAAGAAAGAGGTGAGGAGAGAAAGCGAAAAGTAAGCGTCAATACTGCTGTGTCACTTTTAAACCCAAAAACTCTCTCGAAGTTTTGCTCTCCGCGCATTCTCGAACTTCGCAAGCTAATATTTTGCGTCTGGATCAGAAAGCGGTGAAGTGTTCGACCTATAAATCTATAAATGTTTTTATGGTAAGTTTTACCTCTTTATAGCACACTGTGGGTGAAAATTTACAATAACCCAGCTTACCGATTTGAGTGTAGTCAACACTTATTATATACTTTGAATAGTACACTCTGCTTTACTATTGCTAGGCACAAATGTTACAATACTCTTTCAAAACTTGTGATCATAAACTACGCATGCATATTACGTACTGTTATCGAAAGAAATGATCCTGCTTTTTTTTTACTCATACCCGGGTATGAAGCATTTATACAAACCTTGCTATCGTCAAAAAGTGACTGAACGCTGCAGAAACACAAGCAAAGTTCTTCAAAACATACGTTGTCATTTCACTGTTAAAAGTGTAGTAAACTCGCTAAACTCTGGGAAAGTTTACTATAATAGATCTCAGGAATTTGAAAGCTGAAACTATAGACTACATTTTCCATGCCAAATTTGCTGGGACGCATAGCCTTTTCCGTGAAAAAAGCTCACTATGTTTAAAGGATGTCTCTTGTATTATTGAAAAAAAAAAGTGGAAAACTGGATACTCCTGTACAAATGTTAGTATAAACGAGCAAATAAATGAATAAAGCAGAAGTTGCCTTAGCCGTTTGACTGCGCTGAGGTTTCAACAAAAGTAATAATAAGGTAAACTTTCTGATTGGCTAAAAAACATTGCACAACTTTGTGAACTAATTAGATCATTCCTTTGTATGCATTCATTGGAGCAAGGCAGAACTGATTGGCTCCTTCTGAATCAATCAATCCTAGCTCTATGCATTTTTATTTGGTTGATTTGGTCTTTTGCTTTGGGTGATCCATGTCCTTTTTATTCATGAAGACCAAATAATGAGAAACAAAACAGAATGAATAGAGTTTCCTTTCTCAAATTCTAACGTGCCAGAAACGTACGTGACAACAGAGGACTACTTTGGTTGATATGGGCGTTGGAAAGCATAATCTTCTATTTTTTCAATTTCGTCTTTTTTATCACGCATGCGCACCTTATGACACTTCCATCATTTACATCATGTAGTTACCTCTCGCCAAATATTCTCTCTTTCTGACGGGGGCTTTGGGAGGTTCCGGGGGTTTAGGTGGTTTGGGAGCCTTAGGCACATCGTACTGATCTTGAACCATGGAAACTTCCGGTATATCACCAGGACTGGGCATACGTGGTATCTCTTGCGGAAAGATATGCATATATGGGACAGTATGATAAATAAAGCCGTCTGAGCCTAAAACAAATGGAAACTCCGGTGTTTGAGGAGTGTCTGGTGTTTTGGGTGTTTCGGGTGTTCTTGGAGTCTCGGGTGTCCGTGGAGATACCGGGGTACTTGGCGTCTCAGGTGTAAGTGGGGTGACAGGGGTCTCTGGTGTCCGGGGCGTCTCAGGTGTTTCTTTAGTGACCGGTGTTTCCGGTGTCCCTGGTGTTTCTGGTGATAGAGGAGTGTCTGGTACTGGAGAATGGACGTCTCTTGGCCGAGCATGGATCACATCTGGAATGGTGATGTAGCTGATAGTGCTCTTTTTACGTTGCACAGTACTTTAAACTAGTTTTAAGCGTTTACTCCGTGTTTTAACAGGTGTGCAGCCTGTATGTGTGAAATTTCAGCATTTGTCTAATGTTACTATCAGCTTAAAAGGAGTACAAGTAGTCAACCTTGACGTTGGATTTTATACAACGGACCAAACTTACCAATTAAGCGACCTTATTCATTAACCTGTCTTATAGTTTTACATTACAAATATATTATTTACCTATTCGCAAAAGTGCAAACTACATTCAAACACGCTAATGAAAGCCCAATAACCCTACTAGCCCCAAATCATCTTCTTCGGTTACATATAGCTACTGTTCTGTTGGTACAACAATGCTCTGTTCAGTAATATGTTACCGATAACAAATATTTTTGAAACTGAAAAATTCTAGTGCAATTCGTATCTAAAACCTTCCATTTCTACCGCAACTACTCTCTTGAGTTGCTCATACACATGTATGTCTTCACTGTTATCTCATTTAATTCGTCATACAAGTATGTGTCTTGATTTAGGTAATTTGGGGGGATGTTCATCTTTATGTAACTTTTTCTGACTCAGCAGCTGGCATTGTATTAGTCTCGATGCGATTTTCCTTTCTGTGATAGTAGGGCACTGAATAAGTTCTAGGAACAAAATTATGCTAGCATTGTTCCCGCGACACTCTTGAGCTGTTCAATTGATGTTGAAACACATTTTGTATGTTGTATATATGATATCGTTTTTCTCCATCTTACGCATGTTGCCTACTGTGCAACAATAGCGACATATATACAACTTACTTTAACTCTGAAGGTGACTACCGCACATGTTGTCGTAACGTCAGTCAACATCATTCTTAGGGCTATTCAGGGCTACATTTCCCCAAGCGGTCAAATTCAACTTACTTATACTGTGTAGCAATGCCGTTTACTGCTAGCAATTTGTCTTTCTACGTGTATGTCGCTTAAGACTATGAACAAGAACTTCCGGCGCAACTGGGAAACCTGCTTCATTGTGTGTTTTTTCAAGATAAATTTAAGAAATCATTCCCCCGATTAATAGGATTGCTATGTTGAAACGTTATTTCAAAGGTATTGACAAAGGCAAGAAAAAGTCACCTTGGCTCCTCCAAAGAAATTTAAGGAATGACTTCGAATTTAAGGACTGACTTCCTTTAATTCTTTTTAATGAGGAAACCCGTTATTGCGACCACCTGGAGGCCCGTGAAAATCTGGTAGACGTGGTGTTTTCAAAAAAGGAATAAAGACTGAGAATAAAGACGTTTTGTCCGAGTAAATGTAGTTGTAATAACTAAGTAGTGTTATTAACAGAGGGGTCGTAAAAAATACAAAATACAGTTTATGTCAGTATCAGCCTCCTGCAGGCAAAGACTATGAGGAGAACTCTTGGAACTTAAGAACGATGCAGTTTGAATTAAACTCCCCGCCATGGCCTTTAATTTGCCCGTAATAAAAATGTGAACGCAGCCGTGACGGAATCGTATTAAGTACAGGTGTTGGCTTGAATAGAACGGTTGCGAGAAGGTCAAAATCTAGGTCGATAGAGTGTCGACGCCACCGATAAAAGTAGTGTATAGCACTTTAGTAAAAAGGAGGTCTTAAATGGTGTCTGTAATCAATCCCAAGGGGCTGTCATCGAAGATCCTCCCCTTTTGTATTTACTATTTGAAAGAAGATAAAGAAAATATTTTGACAGGGATTCTTCATAGTGAAACAGTTGTTCACCTTACTGTTTTCGCTGAAATTCGTGCGTAATAATTGAGATTTTTGGAAAGGCGAATATTCCATTCTACACAATATTATCGCCAGTTTCAAAGTCTGTGTATATATGGGTTAAATCTAAGTACACTCACAGCTGGCTGATGAGAACTTTCTACCTGAATCATGACAGCTTGGTTTTGTTTTGTTTACTGTGAATTTACCACCAACTACAAGGACGCCTTTCCAAAAAGGTCTAAATACACGTTATTATACCTTGTGGTTTTGTCTACGATTGTCCCATGTTATTGTAAACTCCAGGTTTCAACAGCTAATTTTGATTTAACTTTTTAGGCTTTATCTTTATCGGGTTAAACGGATTCATCAGGATCTGAACCACTTAATATCAGCACGCTTTTCGATTATAAGATTGGGCCATAACACGACGTAATTATACAATCGAAAAAAACTCACCTCGAGATGCAAGGGTGATGAGAAGCGTTAGAAAAATACAACTCCAATACTTCATAATGTCTGTAGAAATGACAAATAATAAATTACGAAGATGAAACTTAAGTGTTAGAGAAACTGTGTAATTCCAAGGCCTTTGGGCTTCATACGCTAACCGGGAGGATTTTGTGTTAGCCTCGATCTCCATGCTTAACTTGAAATTAAGAATATCTGGGTATAAATGTGAGAGTTGTTAAAGAAATGGGGACTAGACCTCGCCTAAGGCGTCAAAAGCAGTTTTACCTGCAAGAATGTCACGGCAGTTAGAATCAAGGACACTTTTAATGACCAATTTCTTGACCAACATTTGATGAATTTCTTTATGTCCAAAGCTGAACTTGAACAACTAATAAAAACAACATTTTTACTAATAATAACAATTTTTTTACCTCTCCTGGCGAACATACGAGGAACAGTAAACTTTGGAATGTTTTGAAAATAATTTATCAACTACACCATGTAGGCAAAACTATTATGTAAATGGCTATTTGGTCAGATATTTGCCGCAGGCTCCTCTTTTGAAACAAAAGTTCCCATACACATTCACCGTGGACTTACCTTTCTACTCTGTGGTTCGGACGATTTCACTCAAGCCTTAAAAATCTCCTATCGTGTGGCAGAGGGCCTGCACTGGAGAAATATCATTTCGTAAGTAACACGTGTGTTCATATATTATAGAATAGATCACTGAACAATGTGACAGGAACAACAATTACCTAATGTGACTCATGACAACACTTGTACAAACCAGTTATATGTAACAGCACTTCGAACAAACTGCTTTTGCCTTTAAGGCATCCGTGCAAAGCTCAACTTTGTAATAGAATTGAGAAATTCCCATTTTTTCATGGAGATACAAAAATGTTTAGATTTTCTTCGTTCTGACTAAATATTTTATCCGCCTACTGGTGACAATATTATTTAGCCCGCGTGAATTACAGGTAGCCTTTCTAGTTCACCGAAGCGCGCATAAAAAGGCGGGAGTTAAGAGCCATACTGAGAATTCGTTTGACTCTTGACAGTCAGTTTCCAATTGCTAACTGCCTTTGTTTTATGTTTGCGCAATTTGTTTTTATTAGTGAATCGCGACAGTTGGTACTTGTCGTGAGAGAAATTTATTTCATTATGTTCAGGAATTTATTTCCATTTACCCAGTAAAACAAACACAAAACTAAGCCGTGTAAAATGTTTCACACATTTAACAACTGACCAATGATCAAAAAACGATTCAGGGTAATTAAATTCGTATTATCAATTGAACAGTAAGAAAGGTCAAGAGAGCAATAGGCTGGTAGTTAATATCAAAACTATCAAGGCGCTTTTGAATTTCACATACATGTTTCAGCAGACTCCTACCTTTTTCAGGGCTAGTTACTAATGAGTAGTCTTCGAGATCACATTGACATTTCATGGCCTAATTTTGTCGGTCCTTAAAATTCAGACTGTCTGCTTAAAAATTATAACCAAAGGAATAGGAAAATATCGTGTTATAATTAAACCCTCCTCGACGGCTTGTAGCGAAAAAAAGGACCATTTTAAACAAATCCTCCTTCATGGTCCAGTTTCCCATCAACTGGCATGAAAATGTCTATAAATGAGATTTGCAACACTAAAGGCGTATTTTCCTGCTAATCGGATGTATTCAAACTTTTGCGCATGCGCGCAAGCCATTTTTCTTTTGCAAATCGTTTTCAATCTCTCTTTTTTGCTCACTTTGTTTCCCCTGCCTTTCTTTTTTATGACCAGCGCTTTCCCCCTTTTATCGTATTTATTTCCTATGGAATTGTGGTTGTCTAACTTCTAAATTTGGAAAATTGGCAGTGAATGTTTCCCTAAAACGTTAATAATGGAATCTTGATATAACAAACCTCAAATGTTGGCAGTCCTCAGTAAAACGAACGATAGTGTTCGCCCCATTGAAAACTGAAATATATGGAAAAGAACCATGATATATATAACCAAACATCGTTATAGCGAACGCACATTGTCAGTGTCTTAAGCCTTTCGGCAGATTGAGGTTCCCCTGTAGAATAGAGTATTTTGAGTGTAACTCTGGCAAGATTAGTCAGAATTTCCAAAAAAGGTACCTGAAAAAAGATCTATCTTTCTTTAATTCGCTGGCTATTAACTTAATTGCTTATGAAAGCTAAATGTGGGCCATAAATGCGAAATCTGCATCGTACCATTTGGAATGAAAAGCGTCTGATCTCCAAAGGTTTAAATGCGGTATTGATATTAAATGCCTGATCTCCCTGATCCGAAACTTTTTTAACCGAAACCTTCCAAGCTGTTTGCAATAGGCCTCGGCCAATTATACCTTACAAGGAAAAAAGTTTAAATTCATTTACAAGTAAAATTCAGGATGAGGACTTCTTAGCGGCTGTGAGTGTACGTATTTGCGCAGTAATGGTCATAGTAGACCCTCAAAACCTCGATGAGTGCATTGGCTGCTCGGATTCATAGCGTATTCGACAACACTTCTTGTCCCGCGAAATTTGTTCTGTTTACAAACATTCTCACAATAGGTTCTTTGAAGCTCTTAGTCACGTGACCTATAGAATGAGAAATATCGGGATGCGACTTAACAGTACCAGAGATAGAAAAGGCATGAGCAATATTAGCTAGAAAGCCAATTTTGAGGTACATAATTGAATCAGAAGACAAAGATTTTATGGGTATTGGAATAACTGCAAAACAGAATTGTAAGGCTATAATTGAATATTATGGCTAAATCATAAGCCGTGTGGTCCAGTGACTTTTTCCATTGATATTTGGTATTTTCTCTCAGTTATTCACCAATTACTGCTGCTTGTTGCGATAGAGATTCTTGACACGTTAATAGACTGCTAAAGTTCACCACCACTACTACTACTACTACCACCACCACCACCACCACCACTATTATTACCACTACCATCACCACCGCTACCACTACCACCATAACTACCACTACCACTATCACTACCACTACCACCACCACCACTACCATTACCACTATTACTATTACTACTACTACTACTACCACCACCACCACTATCACTACCACTACCACTACCACTATCACTATCACCACCACTACGACTACCACTACCTCTACCGTTACTACTATTACTACTTCTACTACTACTACTACTACTACTACTACTACTACTACTACTACTACTACTACTACTACTACTACTACTACTACACTGTTGAAGGTTTAAAATCTAGAAAAATGACATCATTTTTATGAAAATGAAAGTTAAATGATTTTGCCTTCAAAAAACGATTAGTGGGTCATACCTTACACAAAATAATAGTGATTTAGTTTTTCAAACCCACTCCATTTTCTTAAAATGAGTCAGTTCGTAGCTGGTCACGTGACCAAAATGTGATTTTTAAAACTATGAATTACCTCTTTCTGAACAGAAATTTTGCACTTAAACTTCAAGGAAATTGTTGAAAAGATGCTGTGGTAACGTTTTCAGCACATCTGAGCATAAAAATATAACGTTTAACAAGATAAAAGCAAAAAGGGCAGTTTTGGCTGCAATGTTGGAGGGCAAGAATATGCCCTCCAACATGGCGGCCAATACAAACCATACTACTTTGTTGAAAAATCAAAGTGCCATAAAATATTTTCCTTAAATTCGTTTCCTCTCAAATTTCGAGCGTAAGATAATTTTTATGCGCTCCGTCAATTTTTGGCATCAGAAAGATTCCAACCCATTGTTTAAAAGGAAGCACTGGTCACGTGACCTCTTAGTGCACGTGGCCTATTGACTTTTTCGAATAATTCACTGACTGAATTGAATTAAAGAAGAGGCTCCACACTTAATTACTATACATTTATTTGTTGCTATAATAGTATCATCTGGCAAATCATAAATACCACATTCTTTCTCTACAGTTATTTACATTTTCAAAGATAAATACCAAAATAAGCACGGTTCGTTTTCAAAAATAATGATTTTTAATTTAATGAAAATATATGCTTCAGACTCCGGATTTATAGGTAAGAATATTTTAATCGTGGGTCTCCTGGTCGTTTCCGATCATGTGACCATCACTAATCTGCCATTCAATGAGCCCTTTGCAGCTAGAGAGGCGCGTGGCACAAAAACACCTTGCTGGAGAGTATTTCTTTCAAGATCCCGAAGTTTTATTTGCTCTTCAGCGAGGTTTTGTTGTATCATGTCACTGTTTAGCTGCAAATTGCCCATGGACTGGTAAAGAGAGATTTGGTGAACATGTATATCATTTACATTTGTCTTGTTCAGTGGTTCTTGAAAGTTGTGGACGAATGACATTTATGTTTTTTTTATGATTCCTTTTTTTTCTTTTATGACAAATTACAGCATTGAGACGAAATATGAAAACTGTTTTGTAAACCTTGAGTAAAGAGAAGGTAATTGCAAAATAATAAGATGCAGTTCCAGCTGATGACAAAATTATAAAATTATTGCGCGACCACTCATGACAAATGATATTACCTTCTGATTCTTTTGATTATTACAATGTGAACTCAGTCTCACATTCAAGACTGTACCATGGTCTTTTGCAGTTATCACAAGGTCATCTGTGATCTATCTAATAATGGGCGGAAACTAGACGGATTGGGGTTTTTTTACATAACTTGTGTATGGGGCTTTATATGCAACGAGAAAAATGTATTCATCAAGCCTTGCAAATAGAAGCAACCTCGACCATAACTAGGCTTGGAATTGTCATTCTTGCTAAGCCTGTGTGGAAAAAAGCACGCCACTCTTTCATTCGCTCGCAGATCGTCTCTACCTTTTAGTCAGAACGTAAAGTTTAAAGAGATGGCATATCAGCATACACAGAATATATCATTACTGTTGTCGAGAAAACGATCAGAGGGATAACTCATACAAATCGTACCTTGCTCTCAGCCGATTTTCTGCTCCAGACGCCTACTAAATTTATTTAGCCCAAGTTCTGATTAAAGTAAAGGCGGAGCTAAAAGAGTTCTAAAGTGTGACGTCAAAAAAAATTAAACTTGTAAAATTATGGGATTATGTCAGTAAACAAAAGAAAAAAAAAATTTGTTTCCACTTTTAACACACTATTAAGTTTATATGGCGATACACAGAACTAGTTTCGTCTAACGACCTCTTCAGTGGATCGCCACAGTAAGACAAATCACAGAGTCTGTGGGGCAAATTGTCCCTGAGAAATGGGTCCAGTTATGTTCTGATGACTCCGTACAAATCCTTCTAAATTTGACTTGAGTCTAAACGTTTAGACCCAAGTCAAATTTAGAAGGATTCGTATGGACTCATTAGAGTATAAGTGGGCTAATAACTCAGAGACAATTTGCCCCGAAATACTGATTCTTAGCAAGTAGGCGTCTTGGACATTGTTCTTTCAGAATATCCTGACAAATCCCATAATTTCACAAATTTAATTTTCATGACCTCAACACTTCAGAACTCTATTAGGCCCATAATGATTACCCCGGTTTCAGTGGCCTGAAGCACTCTCAAACTCTCCAGAACTCTCCCTCCTCCGTCTTGTCAGGAAGCTTATCCGTCACATGGTTGGCCAACAAAATGTCGCCCATACCCATTTTTTCGACTAAGCGGAGATAGAGTGCAAAGAAAGATCCTTAGCTGAAAAAGAGGGCGATTATGTAGCAAAGGATCAAACCTGGCTCCTTAAATCTCCACGCTTCAAGAATTTGTCTACTTCTGATGCAAAATACCTGATGGTGCAACGCAAAAACCATATGAAACCGTTCTGAAATGCTGGTTAGGACACACTCTAATTCGTCAAAGCAATGGTACAAGGATCACTGAAGGGTCCTGCTCGTTCTTGATCATCCACCGCGCGAACGGCGAAATGATACTTATTTCCTGAAGAGAACTGAGTTAACGTACACGCCATGGGAAGAGGCAGGGCTTTAACAATACCAATCTTCTTCCACATAATCGGCGGATTTGTGCTTTCGGCGCCATCCTGGCAAGCAAATAATTCATAATTATCGATTTTGGCTGTTGAGTCGTCAAGTTTCATGTTCCACGAGAGGACAATACCATCCTGAACTACTACGATGGACGCAGTAGGTTTTGGAGGTGTCTTTAACGACGTCTGTGTGATGCTGGTTCTAACTGCATTAGCATTTGACGGGTGAGAAACAGCATGAGAAACTTGTCCAGCATTTGGCCCTCCTGGATGACAAGCGGAAGGTGAGGCAGTGGATGATATTCCAGGGGACTGTACTGGTGGGCACGTTGGGTTTCGTGGAACAGGAGCTGGCGCTGGGGCGATTGATTGAAGTGGTGTAGTCCTGGATCGTGACACCTAAGGATGAGGGACATGAAATTAACAGGATAGTCTTAAAGATATAAGTAAATGTTGTTCATTAAATTTAATTAATTTGAATATGTTAGCCAACATTCGTATATGCTAGTGGTGAAGTTTTTTAGACAACAAGCGAGGACATTTTTCTCATTGCTCGCAGCAACAATAAGATGTTTGAATTTATTAACCCATTCATTAACAGAATACCCTTAACCCCTGCACTGCCAATATTGGCTAAAGTTAAATCTCAAAAAGAACTCCCTATGTCGCTTTGTAAAACCGTGTGAAAGCGCTGTCAAAAGGGTTCCGTTTGAATGGTCACACTATGGGATTTTTTCCACAGACTCAAAAGCCAGAACAACCTTGCAAGACTCGATCATTCACTGTAGGGGTGAAAGGATGAGTATTGTAGTGTGGCTCAAACTTTTGATTTTGTGAATGAAACCTTCATGACGTGATCAACGGACATCTCGTAGCAAAACTTCTATAATGTCTCACGATTGACAGGTAAAATTTCTTTTTTTGTTCCTAACAGCGACTGTGGGGAGGTTTAAAGCTTAGCTTACATTGTATTGGCTCAGCACCTGGTGTTCCTGTACGACGTACACCGTGTTATTCGACTGAGAAGACTTATTAGAGGCTTGTCCGTTTTCAGTGCGACGATGTGGACCAGGTAACATAACTCTTTGGTAGTCCTGATATGCGTTGCCGACGGGTTGTGATCCAGCAGTAGGGTAAAGCACCTTTTCAACTAGCTGACCTTGCGAAAATCCCCCTGGTGGGCGATTTGGAGCCTTATTTATCGCATGGAGAGAGGCATTAGGAGGCGGTCGACTATTTGGAACCCCCTGATTGAAATGTGTGCCGGGCGGGTGATTTAATGGCCTACTGATGTAAGGTGCTTGATTTGTTGTTACAGGTCCATACGTTTGCATGTACTTTTGACTGCGTGCAGCTCCCGGACCCACAGGGGTTCTCTGAACCTTAAAGTGTTCCATAACATAATTTTCGTTACTACTGACAATATTCGTGCGCTGAACATTCGAAGAAGACATATTTTCAACCCGTCGTCTTTTTGGTTGATCAAAAAATGTTACCTTATGAGGACCACCAGGAGGAGTAGCATTAGATCTGTGATTAGTTAAATCCGTTGGCCTGTTATACACCGAAGGATGTGGTTGACGATGAACATGGCCATTTTGATTGGCCTGATTTGGTGATGAACCTAGCCATCGACATGAAGAAAATTGCTGTCGGTTTGGAAGAAACGATTCGCTTGACCTCTGTGAAAAATGTCCTTGATAATTTTGTATGCATGGATACCCTGATGGCACTGAAGTATTTAGACCTGGGGGGCCACGTTTTTGTTGGGGCATGTCAAGTCGTGGTGATTGCTGATGATTGCTTTGTTGTTCTTGCCCCACATGGTGTGCCTCAACGCGCACCACAGAAAGCGGACGAAAGTTTAACGGAGTTTGTGTGTTGTCACTACTATGAATATTTCGCAAAAGCAGTTTATCGTGCGGATCTCGAGTAACCACACTTTCGGTGGTTATTTTTTGTCCTTGAGATGGCGGTTGAATTAAGACCCCAACGGACACATCTTTGTCGAGCAATACATTTGTAACATTTTGAGCAGTAGCTGGAACATTCTGTGCTGTACTCATCCCAGAGTTACTGCAAACAGTCATCGATTCAGTTGTCCCTGAATGCTTAGCGTTCTTTTCTGTTGTCTGTAGAAAAACCTTTTGCTTATCGCCGCTTTCAGCAACCACTTTTTCGTTATCAACTGTCTCCCCTTGGTTTTCCAGTATATTTTTTGCACTCCGCATCTGATTGAGAAGAATGGACCTTTCAGAAACAAATTTTGGCCTCACTGGTTTGGAAATCTCAGGTGAAAGTGGCCTTTCCTCTATCTTAAAGGGAAACAAAATGCATAAAGACTCAGAAAATACGTCATCACAATGTAAGGCTATATTCGTAACCCTTTCTTTCCCAAAAATGGCACTATTTGCAAACTTATAGTATGAAAGATAATTTTTAATGTAATATTTTAGCAGCTAGCTTGGAAGCAAAGTTTGAAATAGGCCAGTTTCGAATCGAATTATGAAAATTCGTACTTGGATATGAAGGTATATAATAAAAAGAATTGAGAGTGAGATTCCGAGATGACTAATTCATTTCTTTTGTTTTATTCCCTCAGCCTCGAAGCCTAGTATGAATTTGACAGTTCGAAAATAGAAATAACCCAACCCCACCGCCCACCCCCCCTCAAAAGTTAAATGAGGTGTATATTATTTGAAGGCTGATTTCATAACAAAACAATCATAACATTATTTTGGCTCACATTTAAGAGTAGCTTTTCGATAACTTTATGTCTCACTAGACGCGATTAAGCTACTCTTCGGCCATCCCTTCCGCTGGTATAATAACATTGACTTGACACACGTTTTTCATAGAGTATTTTTTCAGTTACTGTCTGTGACAATGGATTACAGTTGTTAGTTAGACTTAACCGTGAAATCAAGTAAAATGGTTAAATAACTAAGTTTAGCAAACGATATGCCAATCGTGGCTGCGTGGAAGAAAATGTTTCTTATCTGCGAAATTCGAGAAGAGAATCTTAGGCTTAGTTTAGGATAGTGCACACAAAAGATTATAAATTAAAGGAGCTGTGTCATGAAATTTATCAAAATTCGGTCCGTGGGAACTGCCACCAAACTGAGTGGATCAACAAATAACCGCTCAAAGCATTAAAAGAAAGCATTAATAACACATCAAATACAAAAAGAGGCACGGATGGAAAAACTTGGAGAAGACTGAAAAGGATTGCAATTGTGGTCTTTGAAAACTTGTTAGCCTAACATTTTTTTAATGTTCCATTTTTGTTGTGTGTAAACGTCTGATTTTAATGCTTCAAAGACATATTTGTTTGACACGAAGCTCTGATTTTGTCATTGACAAGTAATTTCTCCAGTTCCATAGCGCATAAGGACGAATAAGTGGCATTATTTACAAAATGAACTTGACAGCCGTGACACGGCCCCTTAAACCGGGGTTACAAAGTTTAATAGGTGATTTGGTTATAGCAAAGCGATTGGTGGCGCAGGCCCTGCGCCTATTAGAGCTGCAAAGTTTGCAGCTCTAGTAGGCGGATTCATCGTGACGTCATTGTTTACATTTTTGCTCATTAGCATACGAGTCAACCCATGGAAGATGTAGCCGTATATATCAATGAGGTTCAAAAATTAAAAGAGCCGGTTAATTAATGCAGTTTGTGCAAGTTTCACCTCTTTGCGATCAGTAACAAAGAAAATAGTAGCAATTAAAAACTGCAAAATTACTGGGTGGGAAAACGTTAATGAGCTCAAACATTCTTTGTAAATTTTGGGGTTTTTCGAAAAGAATTTCTCCGAAACTATTCGGTATATCGGGCTCAAATTTTCAGAGACAACTGAAATTGTTATGCTCTTTCAATATTCAGAAATTACATTTTGTTAACTTCATCAGATAATGATAAGCCTGTGCTAATGAGGCAAAAAATGTAAACAAGGATTCGCCTATAGGAAACATATAAGACACTGCCCTGTTCAGAACGTCAATAATAATTATCATCTAAAGGGTACTAGCAGATCCAAAAGAAATGACTCATATATCCCCAGTGGAAAGAACATGAGAATACATGTACCAATTCCATGTCGACTTGAGTTCCACAAGACACCATCTGAACTTTTTGCTGTCAAGAAAAAAAGTACACAAATGTGATCCATGTTAAAATCAATAAAATCATCAATCATTAAACGTCACGATAATCAAGTCAATATTTCATAATTATTGGATGAGGCTGTGTATGGTCCGAAGAGTTATGGAGATCGAGGGGGGTGTTATAGGCCAAGCAGGATAATACCTTCCGAAATCTGCATACGTTTTAGACCATACGAAAGCCGAATCCAATAATTGATTTATTGTTATTCAAAATAATTCATACTTTTAAAACATACTTACCTCCATCAACGTTAAGGGACGACTGTTATATCCAGAGATTGGAAATGGTTATGCAAAATTTTGGGGGAAGCAAGGTACATTATGGTCTCGGTGAAAGTGATGGATTGATAAGCAGTACGTACAGACCGTAAGAGCAATTCATATTGTAAGCTAGACCACTCTCGGAGAAGAAAGGAGTGGCTCCTTTATAATAAAAGTTCTGTTTCTAGTTATATACTGGCCTTTTTTTGTCCGACAGGACTTGGTAAATGGCTCCTAAATGGAGGTTTGACTGTTGTTGTTGTTGTCTTACCTTATAAACTTGTTTTAGTTTCTATCAAATAATTCAACATTGTCAGATTGTGAATTGGGATATTTTCGATGTCATAAGGCAAGCGTCCTTTTCTCTGTGCTGAAAGAATTGTAGCTGATCAAATACAAGAAACTGATTTAGTAGGCCTAAAGTAAGCTTACAGACATGAGTTTAAACCACCTTACCTTTTCTTGTTTTGTAGATATCTCTTTTAAAGTTTGCTTTAGTCTCTCCGAGTCACACTGAAGTTGTATTTTCTGAGCTTCCAATTCACAGACCTGCGTTTTCAGCGCTTCCACATCAGCCAGTACCCTTTTTTCTATGGCAAGCGTCCTTTTTGTAATCACGTCTTTAAGTACCTGTGTGAGAGGAAAAAGAAATGAAGGTGTCAAGGATGTGCTTTTTCTCTCTTTTTTGGCAAAAAAAAAGTCAGCGTCCAGTGAGTTGGTTTTGAAGAAACTTAACGAGTTAAATAGAAAATCCACCTTTCTCTCTGCTCTATGAGAAATAGAAAATGTTCCAAAGCTATTACGACATTCATACAGGGCGTTTTCACATGATGTTACCTCCACCATATTTGTGTCCCAAAACAGTGCAATGGCAGCCATGATGCTGTCCCGAACCAGGGCCCGGTTGCATAAAACGTCCGTAACAACTACGGGTACACATACGTGCACTCGTAACTTAAGTCAGTTGCATGAAATCACTTAAGTGGTCCACTTAGGGAATTCACTTAAGTGGTTGCACTTACGATTTTCGTAAGTGTTCACTTAAGTGTCGTTTATGCAACAGAAATTGCGGGTGTTGCATAAAACTTTTTTTACGGGAAAAATAGCACGTAAATTTACGGGACCTATGTAGGTCCCGTATCGTTACTTTTTTTACTAAATTTAACGAGATCTTTTGCTGAGAAGTGAAAAAAAGTATTTTTCTTCACGCAATTCGTTCTAATGTGCTTTGTTAACCTCTGATGTACACTTTTGTGAAAAAGAAGAAGAACTATCATTTTCAGTAGATATTGAAGAAAAATAACGTTTGCATGCAAATTTTATTTTTTGAGAGGCTTAAAAGTGTTCGAAACGACTTTTACCTTTCTTTACACTCACCGATGGTTAACTTAAAAAAAAAAGAGTGAATCATTAATAAAGTAGTACATCAAGGTTACGTGTGCCCTTAAATGAGCCCGTAAGTTACCACGTAAAACAGAAACTTACGAAAGTGCTAAGTGTGTTCCATGCAACACCCGTAAGTGTACCCATAACGGATTCGTAAGTGACCTCCTTTAGTGAGCACTTAAGTGCAGGTTTTATGCAACCGGGCCCAGTCCTGGGAATTGAACCTTTTTCTTAATATGTAAAAACTTTCTTTTGTTCCAATAAATTTGCATAAATGCTGGCCAAGTGAGTGAAAAGGCTTTAAAAGGTGCGCAGAAATGAAACAATGTTGAGATCGATCGAACCTGACGAAATACATCCGTATCCATCTGACTGAATACACCATCGCCTTTGACTTGCTTGTTATCAGGCGCCGGTGCATCTTCGTTTGTCCCATTCAAGTCTGGTGACACTCTACCATTCGTAACTAAAACAAAAATTGAGAGACCTGATGAATAACCTTAGCACTGGTATCTTTTTAAGCTTTTCTAACGAGTTGGTATAACTACCTACGAACAACGCCCAACACACACTGTTGTTTAGCTCTGAAGCTTTATGAAGTGGGGAAAAAAGGTCACCAAACGAGCGAATTTAATTTCCTAAGAGCCTTGCTCCATTGCTATAGAAATTGGAAACCTATCGATGCGAGATAATTTGGTTATGACGTCACCGTACGTACGTTCGTACATTCTTCCAAGGAGGGACTAAGTTGAATTGCTACCCCCTCCTCCCTTAGAGAGTTTTGTCCCCTGTTGCTTCAAAAGGCTTTAGAAATGATTGACCAATCAGAATCTTCTCTAGTGAGCATATGTTTGGTGGTTTTTAGGGGGTAGGAGATGAAACGGATTTGACACTTTAGCGAAGGTCACACACTTTCATGTGGGGTGGTTTTCAAGACCAAAGTTTTGCATTTCAAGGTTGAAAATACACCAATAAAGACACAAATGGAAGGGAAAGTTGAAATAAATGTTGAGATTCCTTTTTGTGGACAAGGGAAAGGTTTTCGTTACGAAATTGTCCTTCGAGGAATTCAACCTTGTTTTCTTCACGGCGAAGCGCTTGGCCTGTTTTTAACCAATCAAGGCAGCGAAGTTTTTTGAAGAAATTTCAGGTTCATTCTGTACTCTATGGTCGAGGAAAGCACGTTTTAAAAAGGGAATTTTTGTTTTTATGAAGGTTTCGTAGAAGTTTTGAACATTTTGACATCGGCGTGAAAGTGAAGTGTTGTTGTGTCCATTGTTCCATTGTTATTCATTTTCTTATTCATTACTTGCCGTTCAAGAATTTTGCAGAGTGCTACTTTTTCCCCATAACACGATCCCTGAAGACCGCTTGAATGAAGTTTTATGCGTTTGTTTACACCTTCTATCCTCGCTGAAAAATGTATTTAAAATATGAAAAAGTGCTCCTTTCTTCTATCGACAGACTCGTCGGCTTTTGGATCCCGAATTTGGCTTTTTGAAAAAAGTTTCAAGTTTCTCGGATCCATAGGTTTCCAGTTTCCTTCAGCTATAGGGCTCCGCTGCGCTGCCCGCTCGAACGCTCCGGTGTTACTCTTTCTCCCGGGTTCCTTTTTTTCTTTCGCTGTTGGCGACATTGTTTTGTCTTTGTGGTGACTGATCATTACCTGATGTTTTTCCACTTCCAGATGTATCGTTCTCTTTGTCATCTTCATTACCTTTTTGATCCGGTTCTTTCTTGTTGTCGTTCACACTCTTTTGAGAATTTCCTTTTTTGGAGACCAAATTAGCCAGTTGCTTCAATCGCTCAAGTACTTCCGGTTTCACATTCATCCTATCCTCCAACAGCTGTTTCCGATAACCGTTCAAGGAACTTCCTTTAGGCTCTCGTCAGCTTAGTGCTTTAATCCTGTATCATCTGTAACAACTGTATTTTTAAAGAAGTGAATTATTTAAGATTGTTGTCTGTTTCGGAAGGTTAGCCTATGTTAACTCCATAGAATTATGGAGTTGTACCTGTAAGTGTTTTAAAAGAATGAAAGAAAAGAGGTAGCGAAACAGATATAAATAAACCAGTTAGTCTGCTAATGGGGTTCAGGGGTAGGGGGTACTGCTATCCGCTGAGAGCTGAGGCCCCTTGGAGTGGTAGTATACTATCCTGTTCTTGTGTAGATATTATTAATATTCATCTAACTGTTAATTCTTAACCAGTAAAATCCTAAATGTTCCCTTTCAAACAATTTTGTTCACACCCCACCTTTTTCATAAAAAGGATCCAAAACCTCCCAGTTATCAATGTCAAACTCGTCCAGGCGTGGTGGCCAAGCCGCTTACCCTGGAATCTTGCTGTTGCTTTGCACGGTTTCGGTATTTAAAAAAAAATCGTCGTTTTACCACTTTGTGTCTTAGCACCGAGGTGTATAAATGGGTACCGGAGAGATACTTTGGGTGTAACCGTGCGATGACTAGCACCCCATCAACGGGGGAGTAGCAATACTCCCACGTGCTTCATGCCACACTGCGACTACTATACTACTACAGAAACGAGAACGAGGATGGAGCCGGAAAGACTCCTTTCTGTGGGTCCGAAGCCTCGCAGTCGATTTGTTTCCTTAGACGGGAAATGTTATTAAACTTTGTCTCTCTTCACCCGGGTGTATAAATGGGTATCGGCAACATACTGCAGAGTGAAACCCTGAGATAGACTAGCATACCATCCAGGGAGGAGCAGCAATACCCCTAGGTGCGTCATGCCACCGGGTGAAACTCCGGCTGTAGGGCCTTCACCTTTTTGCACGACGGCGACGGCAACGGGAACCTAAAAAAACAGCAACAGGTGCACGTGCATCATGCTTTTTTTTATACATTTCTCCCCTGTCATTGCACGAGTACAACGTGAAACTTTCCAGTGTGACATATTATAGAGGACGAAAACACTCGACGACAACTTTGATGTGCTCCCTAAAAATTAAAACCCAGAAAAACTCGCCTTTTACCTTTGACCAATCGAACCAGTTGAGATGACCGCCATAAATTTTACAAGAATGCGAATGCACTTTGTAAATGACCTCCCCGTTGCCGTTGCCGTCGCCGTTCTGGGAGCCGTTTCTCGAAAGTCCCGATAACCTTTTGGGTCCGAAAAGCTGTTTTATGTTTACCGTGTTTGCATTCAAGATTGAAGTTTCAATAATTTTGAAAATGATACAATAAAATTATCAGTTGACGAAGCAAAATTGGCCACTTTGTGAGCTAGGAACTTTGCTACTAGCCAACTGGTTTTGATTTCAAAATTTTCCTTCGGACCCGAAAAGTTATCGGGCCTTTCGAGAAACAGGCCCCTGGTTGCTTAAACTCCCTAAAATAAAACTCAGAAAACTATGAACACCTCAACTATTTCAGGAACGTGATTATGTAGTGAACAAACATAATAAAGTTCAGCTCACGCAAACCAACCTCAAAACTGCAAACTAACAGGGCACGCGCAGCAGTTTTCCAAGTGGTGGTGGTGGTGGGGGAGGGTAGGGGGGAGCTGCTGGATTCAAGTGCGTAAGGAAGCGTGGAGGGGGGTGGTACGAGGGCTTCTCTAAGCCCTTTCAAATGTATCCCGACTCAGACGTTCTTTTGGCTCGTCATGCGAATTGACCCTGCGAGCAGAGGCAACTTATAGTTCGTATGCGAAATCATATTGAGAAAAAAGAGCCTCTGTTCTCAGGCCAAAGAATAATTGCTTCGTTAAAGCCCGTTACACGGACCTTTTTTTTGCGATTTTGTCCAATTTTAAGCGGAGATTTTAGCCGCAATTTTATGGCATTTTCCACTCTTTATGCAGTGGTTCTATAGGTGACGTGCAAGTAATGAAAACTTTAAATCGCCTCAGCTCTATCTTTTTAGTAACTCTCTCTCACCAAAAAACAAAGATACCCATGAAATCGCGGACAGTTTACAGAGCTAAATTAAGAGCGCTGAACAAATAGCACGAAAAAGACACTTCTACCGCGTCATTTACGATCACGTTTCGGCATCTTTAAAGTACAATGGTTACTCTGTCTCCGTTATTCCCTGTTGTGGACGGGAGTGAAACCTAGATCCTTACTCTAGTATCAAACAACATCTTGTTAAGAGCTTTGTAAAAGAATTTTTTCTTTCTTTTCTTTTTTTTTGGCGAAAAAGTGGGCCCAAGGCCTCCCTGGCCCCACTCCCTCCGCTGGCCCTGACTAACACCGCTGCTGTTTGTAGTTTAGGTTAGCTTTTTCCTTGCAACACTATTAACGTCCGGTTCGGACGCTGAACTTTTCATGAGCCGAGCCTAATACATTGAATAAAGTAAGTGAAATGTTCGGTCTGAACCAGGCCTAAGTACCATAAATATGGCCGGTTACTAAGGCATTCTGATTTTCAAAATAATTTGCCAAGGACTCCAACCTGGATATTTTCAGATCGTATGAAGTCCCGGAGAAATTGAAAAACTCAGAAATATCTAAAGTATAACATTTTTCGCCATGATGTTCTTCTTCAGAGTGATCTAACTTAACCAATGAAACAGTAACTATAAGTTCCAAGCAGCCACACGTAAGCAAAAGAAAACAATGAAACTAGAGAATTACTGGGCAGTAGTCTACTATAAATTTTACAGGTTAAATAAAATCGTTTTAACGGAATATAAATTAATTAATAAATACATTTTTCTCTTCACTGTCTCTCAATTGTTCAGTACATATTCAGTGCTTTCTCAAGCCGAGTCGCCTGTAAACCTACCAATATACCAAAGGAGGTACTCGTTTTTGAACTTCAAACTTTAATTTGTGAATCAGTTCCGTGCCTCTCACTCCTTTTGCAAGTTGGTAAGTTTTTCAAGTTCGGAGCACACGGGAGCGCTACCTTAAACGAAATTAAATCAACAAAACCAAGCAAATGTTTTATACCAACTGAAAAGATAGACGAGAAAACAGAGGGAAATTCAGCATTACACTGAAAACATTAATTTTTTCTTTATCATTTCTAACGAGGACACGTTTAGCAACACTAATTTGTTACAACAACTTGAGAAGTTGTCGGAGCACAAGGGAGCGCCACCAAGCAACAAACCCTAGCAAAAGCTTTATACTAACTGAAAACCAAGACGAGAGATTAGAGAGAATTACACTGGAAAACATTTTTTTATCGTTTCTAATGAAGACACGTTTGGCAACACTAACGGTGTTACGCTGCCTACAGTAATGAGTTTCGGCCGGCCGACTACGCAAAAAATAGATCAAGATTATTGAATCGTAACTGCGAAACAACCAGCTCGAATAAGTTTCAATCTTACTTTGTTATGTGATCATCGAGCTGTAAATAAAAATGCATATTTTTTGACTGAAAATGTTAATTATAACAGATGCTTTCAGAATACCCTAGGCAGTTCTTGTCAATGTTGTCTCAAGTCCTTTTAGGCGGTGAGAAGGTAATTTATTAAGCAGCTGCTTTTTCATCTTCAAAATTTAAGTGCTATCGTTTACAAAACGATCAAGGTAGTATGGCCAAGTGTTTAGTATCTTGCAATCCCCTGGCCAAATGCTAGTAAGAGTTTTTCACGGTAGTTACGATTTCATCTCCAGTCTACAATTATTAAAAAGGCCAGCCTACCTCATGCCAGTTGGAATTTTTATCCTACTCTCTTTGAATTGTTTTGTTCCTGATATTTACGCGGTTCTACCAGTTTTTGTGCTATGAACAATACAGAGGGAAATATAGCTCATTAACTAAATTTGTTTTCACTTCATTTGAATATGCCACGTATGCTCCGAACCGCCATCCATAGGTAATGAGTAACCATAAAAAAAGATTGGGCAGTAATTAAACCATACTTATTGTAATTCTGTGACAGGCTGTATTTCATCTATTTTTTTCAGTACTGGATTGAAATCAACCATCCTTGACAGTCACCTTTAGCCAAGACAGTTGTTATCAAAAGGGCGTATCTACTTAAATTTTCTGTTATTTTTACGGATTTGGTTTCCTATTTGCGTTATGTAAGAGGTCTAAGAATGCCAAAATAAATTAAGTCGAAATGGCAATTTGAAAAGCTTCATATGTAGTACTGCTTTCGCTTGTAAAATACAAATGTTTTCCCGTCAGGAGATTCCAACATCAGACTGAGCACGACAGCATTAATACAATACTCTAATTGATGAAACTTCTGGTTACGTTTTCACCAGCTAATATCAGTGTAGGTATGTTTCCACGTTATCGTATTGACGCCATTATCTCAATCAGTGGATTACCATTAAGGAGAAATGAAAAAAAAAAGGAAAAAACTTGAGTTAAGAACTTCTCTGTTGTTTGTTGCGCGGCTGTCGCTTAGTAATACTACAACAAGATCATTATGCCGTAAGAATCATTAAAATTTTCGACCTAGTTTAGGTTTGGAAGTGTGTTCCTTAGAACAACTTATTAGAATACTTTAAATAGCTTGGCCATTAGGGAGTTCATTTGAATTTACCGGCTTGTAACAGCAGTTTTAGTGCCGGTATTTGCCTAAGTTTACGTTTGGAAATCAGTTAAGCCAGAAAAAGACCGGAAATACAAAAACTATATAAGCAGCGTTAAACAGCCCCAGAACAACCTAGGCCTCTTTGCTCTTTTAAACTTAAAACCACTATGTTACTCTTAAAGACCTGAACTGGACAAAACATTTGTGCCAGGAGACAAAAGTTTATTCGAGAAATGCCCCGATCAATTAATAGTATGATAATCTTGTTCATATGATATGATAATCTATTCAAAACTGTCAAGTAATCTGTTAACAGTTGTCTCGGATCAGCGTGACACGGCACAATATTCATTTACCTAAAATCAACAGCTACATTTTTTCAGTTCCCTTTATTTTAATATCTATTTGCAAAAACGTATTCCGTACTAACTAGAAATTAAGGAAATATAGAATCGTATTTAACGCCGCTAGACACTCGAGTCAACAACTGTATGTTAAGTCCATTCTTCTATCAACACGGACTATGATGTCAAGTATAGTTTCTATAAAATAAAACTTTGTCCTTGATCTGCAAGTTTTTTGGCCGATCACAGGATCAAACTCTGCAGTTGGCTTCATTGCTTTGACGTTTTTATATTTCATGACTTTGCTTTAAGATCTCTCCCTGACCTTATGTTAACGAGATGCGTGAGAGAAATAGAGAGCATTTAGGACTGAGACAGATCACAATACCCAACACCCGAGACGTTGAAAAGAATGGCTGAAGGAAAAGCTGGAAATATCAACCATCGGATCACGCCGTTGGGAGTCGTGACATAAACTTATCATTTATCGACATATCTACTACAGAATACTATAAAGCACATGCTGTAGGAAATACAAAGGATTACAATCAAAGAAGTGGTCCATCAAAATAAACCAAAAGCCCCTACAAAATAAGGTGCAAATACCTTCAGTGGTTTCCCACTCTGAAATCACTGATCGTGTTCCTAATGGTAGATTTAAGCGCCATAAAATAGATTTCGTGCCGATCCAACACAACTGCCGCTTGGGTCTTAATCATGTGACGATTACTGAAGCGAAAGAAATATAGCAATCATTCTGTGACGCAAAAATATGTAACCTAATGAAGTCTTAATTACAAAAGCTGTGAATTCCTAGGTAATTTACATGACAATTGATATGCCCTAATCAACATAGTCAAATATGGTGCCGTGTCGCCGGGCGTCAATATTGTTATTCCCTAGAGACTGGTAATATACGCTATCTGCGGAGACACACCCGAAGGCATTGTATTTTCAAACCTGGGGTATATAAGCTGGTCTGAGGCCACGTTTGCGACAGGGAAAATAATGCATTTTTTTACAGGTGTACGTGATCGTGTTACACTGTAAGACCAACACGTGAATGGTGACTTGTACAAGGTTCTTAGCAGAGTTTCATGGATCAGTGATCAAGGCATTCAACGCTGCACGATTTCATTTAAAGATTACCAAGCGTCTGAAGTCTGAGTATAATTTCACCCCCGTGATTTAAATTAAATTCTTAACCTTTGACTCCGTCTTAGTGTATCGGTCAAATAGATAAAAGTTCCAAATTTTATTCAATTTCAAAATGCCACAAAGGCCTGAATTTTGCATGATCCTTTTATCGTCGCGATCATTTTTGCCCCCTGAATGAGCAATATGTTCAAACGATCAATACGATTTAACGGAAACACCCCTACACCAACGACGATCCTCACAAGACGGTGGGGGGGGGGGGGGGGGGGGCCTGACCCTGGTCTATTTCACTTCCCTGCTTAGGAGGAGAGACCTTGACTCGTGTCATTTCCCATATAGAAGTAACTGTTTCTTTGAAACTGACACCATACCTGTAGACTTTCAAAACGCTTAATAGTGAAAGAATGTCTCAAGACACCGAAAACCATAACCTCTAGTGAGGCACACACCCGGTCAGGCCAAACAGGAGAATTCAGAGGATTGGGGGCGATCGTAATTTCCTGAATAGAAATGAGCTGAGACTGTCTCTCTGTACAGGCTGGCTTCCACGTAATCGTCTCCGTCCATCCTCCCAAATCGTCCCGAAAACCGTTTGGGACAGTCGAGGTGAGCAAGCGAATGCGTACGAATATTATGCAAACCACGCTGTTTGAATCTGACTTTAGGTAGGTAATTTAGGATATTTGATGTCCTCCGAGTTTTAAAATAGGTGTCATAAGCATGTAATTAAAAACCTTTCCTTTGATGTCCCGTTCCATTTCCTTGTTCATGACTAAGAGCTAATTGACCTCTAATGATTTGTCAATATATTTTTATCTATGTTTATGTTCACTCTGTCTATGCAATGCAATATTTAATTTGTTCCGTAAAAAGGAGCTTAGTAACATATTTTTAACATTTTATCTCTAAGGGATCTAATCGGAGGGAACTAAGTTCCATCTATAAAGTAGCTAGCCTGAACGTTCATGCAATAACTCGATCGGAAACGCATGCTACACAGGCTAAGACGTACAGTAGCATTCTGCCACCTTACCTCTTTAGTAATGAACACGGTTTACAAGCCTGGAGATCGCGCTTGATCCCTATTTTCTTTGTTAAACACTCAATGTATTCAAAGAGCGCGGGAAAGCGCGATGTTATAGACTAAGATATTGGCTGAGACTAGTTAACCGCACTGGACTTTTGCAATTATATAATGAGAATTACCCGGATGAAACGTTCTTAAATGTGCATGTGCTTACGTTGAATTAAAGAGGGCGAGGTCGCAATCATAAGCATTTTGACCTTTGATGTTTTGTTTTTAGATATTGAATAACTGATGCGGAAAACTGCAGCAAATACTTTGGGTTTTACTTGAACACACCAGACTTAAATATAGAGGTCACAACTTGAATTATCACAGAGCAGAACGTGAACGAACTAGGAGATCTAATAAGTAACATTTCATAAATTAACGACAATAAAACAATTTTACTCCCTCAACCTAAATGGACTCGCTTGATTTGTGGCCCTAGCATTCAGATTAGGCAATTAAATCTTTCGGTGTTAAAATGTGATTGAAATCCTTCTCACGCATTTTAGCATCAAATTTGGGCACCTGTTAAGAGGAGGTGACTTATGTTAAGACCAATACTGGGGTAAGCATTCCAACTATTGCTAGAACATGGAATTCCGGCGTTTGAGTGGATACGAATAAGCCGAAAATGAAATATTTCTGTGGCGCTGGAGCAGTGGGGACTGGGGCAGTTTCAGTTGAAGTGCCGTGTGGTAAGAATGGACTGCAATAAAAGGGATGCTTATAACGTGGGAAAGCATTCTTAGCCGGCACCCCGTTTAGCCCACGTTATTTATTTATTTATTTATTTATTTATTTATTTATTATATATTTGATTTATAAAGTGACAGATCGAGTTTCGCGAGGGATTTAGCTTGTTTTCGTTATTTTTCGTTTGTTTTCGAATAGTTATTTTGAATGTACGGAATTTACCGTGCTTTGAACGGTTGCAATACATGCTTAGTAAATGTGGGCAGAGACCGTGGAGAAATGTGGCCTTCCCATGATGGGCTTTTCACAGCATGAGCGATGCATCCTACCCAGATTTCCAGTCGAGTTTTTTCCCTACTGTTTTTTTTTCCCGCAGGTTTAACTTTTTTCTGGCCTTAGTTCTGACAGTATTCTTTGTAAACTGTAGCTCAGCTCTGTTCTAGTTTATCTACCACATGTTTGAATATAACAGAAATTGCACTATGTTATATCTCTCGCTGCGAGGCCGAAACAGCCAATTAAACCTAGTGCTTTTTCGATTCATTTTGTACTGCGTAGTGGAGCCGAAATCTTAAATTTGAATAACTTCAAACCTCCCTTCAAAACGCAAAGTTTGTGCGCCGTGCGAAATTGTGGGAGCTTATTGGCTGACTAGAGGGTTATGTTGAGGGTCTATTATCAGGATTTTCATGCATTAGTAGCTTCTTTGCCCTCAATGAATATTTTATCATATTTACTCAAAGATTTAATAGGGGGCAGTAAATTATGCCTGCGGTTATTGCCATTTATATGCGTGGCTAGTTCGGCCATTAGAATTATTTTACCCAACTCGTTAAACAGAGACCAACAACTACCGTAATGCCAGATAGCCACAAGTATTTATAGTAGTGCGTAGCAGGTTGTCTACTATCCAGTTCACGGGTTAGTGAAATCACTCTGACTAAAAGCCGAAAGCACTTTTGAATATGAAGGAGTTAGTTGAATGAATTGTACATTATACATTGAAATTAGTCTCTTTCACTTATTTACAGTTATAGTTTTAATAGTTCTTAATTCAGTATATGCTCTACTCAATAGTCATAAGCCGAGATTGGTGTTTTAACCCCTTCCCTCCCAGATTGAAAGATGGAAAGTCTGGTTCTAACTTTTGAGTCTGTGGATAAAATATCAAGCAGTGTCACCATTCAAATGGAACCACTTTGACACTTCTTTCACATAGTGCTATTCGCTTTTTAGCATCTCACAAAATGAAATTTGGAATTTTCAACTTTGGCAAAGTCGGCCACCACTTTATAACGGCCACCTCTCCGCAATGAACACCCAGTTTGGTCCCGGCAGACTGTTCAAACATCCATTTGTCGGTTAACTTTGCCCAAAAAATATAACTCTCAAACGGCAAAGTCCACCGAAGTGCGCCCCTGTGGAACGTGCAATAATAATGTACGAGCTTAAGTCATCACTATACTTTAATGGCGCTTTGTTTTGTTAATATTCTTGTTCTGAACATTTTCTTTCTGTTTTATTAAAACGCATTTTAACTGCATTACATACTATGCCATAATTTTACTTAACCGTGTAGTGGTATGTACCAAGTGAGAAATGGTCACAAGAAAGCAAAAGAAACCAATGAAATTAGAGTGTAATACTGTGTATTTTTCACGGTTAAGTAAAATCACTCTTAAACAAAAAATGTTTACTCTTTTGCCCTAAAATTGGTGTCCCAACTACACCCTTCCTTACCATAATTTTATGTTCCATCTTTTTATAACGGCCAGTTACTACTGTCTCGAATTGTCCCCAGGGTGGTTGCCGACATGCACTCTGCAAGAGCGAAGAAATGATAACGCAATTTTTTTTGAGATCCTGTAAGAATTCAGTTGTCTCCGATTACCCTTGAAAATGGCGGTGACAACCTTAACTTTGTCGTGTCGTAAATCACGATTCTTAGTGTCATTAATCAGGGGCACCCAACGAGAATATAGTTCAAAACCACTTAAACATAGCATTGTTAAACGTATTTTAGTATTTAAACAGTAGATATAGGCATATTTTCATCCCCTAAAAATTTTTCATCTGTTCGGATTTCCTAGCTGAAAGTCTAGTGATCCGAAAATTATAGGGATCAAAACTTACCTTTTCGAAAATTTCAGCCAGAAAAAAGACTCCTGAAAATTCTAGGTGACCTTTTTAGGGTAAAAATCCGTTAGAAATGGGCAATTATACCATTTTTTAGATGTTCGAAAATCCTAGGAGAGGCAGGCAAGCAAGAAATTTTACAACAAATGTTTCGAAAATTATAGATCTCAAATCGTCTTCCGAACAGATATTCTTCCGAAAATTGTCGTTGGGTGCCCCTGATTAATAACGTGGAAAGACAGCTATGGACCAATATCTGTTGATATGGATTTCTAAATACCATGATTTTATCGTAGTAATCTAAAAGATCGTGCATACAAACCTAAAGCCTTGAGCCTCTTAGAAACCTTTCTCAGTGATGCATTGTTGCACAGAATGGAAAGAGTTGGTTATCTTCCAATGGTAAATATTTCCGGAATGTCGGTTCTTGTTGCTTTCTCCAGTGAGTCTCTGTTTCAGTTTTTCGGCGGTTTATCTGTTCTAAGTTTCGTGCTTCGTTTAAATGGTAGGTACGGTAACTTGCCTTTCTTATTTTCGAACGTTTCCTTACTTTTGTGTTATCTCGCGTCTGTTCAGGAATAATTTTATCAACCGCATGATATTGACGTATTTCCGGTAGTTTGAATTGCTATGACATTTAGAACAATGATTGTGTATCCACATCCGTTGAAGAATTTCAAGAATTTGAAAACATGTTTTTTGTCATGGTGCAATTAATAGGATCAAATGACCGATGATGTCAATAATCAGTCAACGAACACCGTGCTCAACAACAAATAGATCGACAGTCAGCATTATAAAGTCACAGAAGAAAAAGAGCGAGGGACTTCCATCCACTCTCACCTTTAACCCACACAAACACATAACAAAAAGCATCATCTTTGAAAATTTCAAATTACCACAAAAAGATCCTGAAACCAGCAGCACATATTCCCAGCCACCTCTAGCTTCATTAAAACGAAGTAAAAACATCGGCAACTTTCCAGTTAGACTAATGTTGTCTACCATTTACAAGAATTTTAAGGGAAATCCGGTTCGAAAGTAAATGGAACACCACTTTTTGGGTCTTCCCAAGGGAAAATTTCCGGGAGCAACGAAACATCTGAAAAGGTAGTCCTGTTTATCCGGATGGAATATTCCAATCGGAAATTCGTGATCCGTTTCTTCAAAGCCATCTTAAATACCAGTTTCAGGCCTTCGCGGCCGTTTTCCTTTAAATGGAACTGATCTGTACTAATGGTACTGATGGTAATCGCTATTCCGGGACGAAAGTTACCAGTCCTGAACTTTGCGAACCATTTACTCAAACTGTGAACCGACCGGTTTGCCCAGGTAAATGGTAAGCAACTTAAGTGCCTGGATGATGCGGAGTAATCTGGAACTTTCGAATACTCGCGCACACGATGCAAAACCTGTCGCAGTGTGCTCAAAATTTAAGGACAGAACCCGCGAAAATCTAGAACAAAAAAATTATCTTTCAAATCTGCAATCCTAGCTTAATCGGAACAGAATCAATAAACCCTTTTCATTTCTTGTTTTTCACGTTACCAATGATTCCACCAATAACATACTCCAACATCCGGTGCACAAACTACACTGGAACCAACAAATCCCCTGATTCGCTCTGACGAAGAAGTCAGCTTCTCAATCTCCCTACATAAACCAATATACCTATAAGAAAAACAGATAAGGCTGTTGCCGGGGATATCCTTATTAACTAGTCTCAGATCTCAAAGCAACATCTACTTAAAAGATTAAGGGCCACGAGGTGCTACATGACGCCGCCGGAAAATGCATCTTTTGCGGTACCACTCAAACGATTGCCTGATGTTTTCCGTGGTTAGAACAGTGGTAAAAATATATATATATATATACCAGAAAAGGTCGATGACATTGAATTTTTTGCCCATGAAACTCATGAAGGCAATATATAAGGCCTGTTCACAGGCTATGAAGGCAATTGCAATAAAGTTGTTGTTCAACTTAACTGTAAAATTGTCTTGTCAAGGGCAAATGCAGTTTATTTGTAGCTTTTAGAGCACCTATAAATTCTGTTTATGCCGACATGGTCAAAAATGGATTTTGTTGATAGTCTAGAATTTTTTACATGTCCAAATTTTTTTATGGCCACAGCACCAAGAAGCAAATAGCTTCAAGTTTGAACCAGGTCAGGAATTTCCGACCTTCAGGGTTAAACAGAGCGTCTAGCCAGATGGAAACGAAGACGGAAGTCGGAAGTCGGAATTCACTTCTCCCGTCTTTATTCTCTGTCGTTTCAGCCTTCAATTTTGACGGACATTTTACAGTTGTAATAATCATCGCACTTTGTAATAGCTGTCCCAATTTTTTAAGAACGATATCGCCGTTGTTTATATTCTGGTGTCGGACTATACACAGTCGGAGTTATCGTTTCTGCGTTGTTTGTTTCAGCTGACCAACAGAAATCTTTTTAAAGCGGCATTTTAGATAAACTTTCTGAGCAGACATCTGCGCAACGGGTTCTAGCCATTGAGCCATGGCTTAGAGGCTTGTCAACAAAGAACAATAAAATCTGAAAACAATGCTACAGAACAAAAAGGAAGAGGGTGTTTTCAAGCGAGCGAAAGACAGAATTCAAAAACCTTTATACAGTCGCGAGAATAGTCATACAAAGGTAATCGTCAATGTCAATTACAGAAGGCAGTAAATTTATGGCAAATGCTATTTGAATTGATGTCATGAGCCTTTGAATTTTTGGGCAGCGTCAAACACTTCAGTTCCAAAAATTCCACGCCGAAAAACTAAGAAATTTTCGTCACACTCGATCAACGGTGATCGTCGGTTAACAGCATGTAAAATATGTAAAGTCACTCCACGCAGATGCTTAATGAAAATGTGTTGTTCTTTAGTATTGTAGAACCCCTATATAACGAAGGGCCTAGGGACTGGCAAATGTTGTTCGCTATAACGAGCTAGGTTACGTTAAATCGAAGTTCTTTTTCATATATTTTACTACTACTGGGGTAGATATAAAGTAATATTTTACCTTTTAATAGTTAGTCGATTTTAACTAATTAATATAGACCGGGCACCTGTAGGCGCTGCATTTTTAAATATACACATCCTCTCTAATATCGCTGTGTAAAATTAGCATACGCAATCAATTTTCACTTTCAATTTATTGTTAAATATCGACAAAATTTACGGCAAGTGCACTTGTCAATCATGATGAGATATTACGACAACTACTTGTCCCGTGACTTTGCGAACGGCATGAACTACAGACTGGAATAATATATTCGACAAGAATACCTCTGAAAACTGAGATGAAGTCCTGTAATGGTTACCAACGCCAAGGTAAATAATAAGACATTTAAGACGTTGCAGTTCGTTTCTTAATCATTCTCGATTTTAGCTGTTTGAGTTGGCTAAACAATGTTTTCAGTTTCCACTATAAATGGTAATCTGTAAAATCTTTTGTTCGCGTGTCCAGACACGCAAATACTTCTTCTGCATTCGGAAAGATGCATTTTTTTGTTGCTTTTACCCTCTTGAAGTTGCGAAAAATTGGGATGATATTTGTCGGCCAGATGTGATATGTAATATTATGCTTTGGTACTGATGCCTCATCGATCAAGCTGTGTCACGTACCGGTTAAGGTGTTGATAGAGACGTCAATCAGTCTGACAGCAAAAAACACCTAAATTTGCAGTGTTTCTTAACCTCTTAAACTCATGTTTTGAACTTTCTCAACAGCAAGTAAACATGATGCGTTTTTCTGCTTTGAGACTTTGGTTTTGTTTAATGCTCATACGCTGTTCAAAAAATGAGCTAATAGTGATCAAATAATTTGAGGCAAGCAGTTTTATAGTATAAAATGCTAACTATCGTTTCTTATTGCGAAATGGGATCATTTATAGTCACATGGCACAAAGCCTGGCCCATGGACAAAAATTTCTTATTGGAAGTAAATTTGCATTTTAAACTGTTATATGAGACTAGACTGGTTTTAAATACGTGGGCTGTCCACCTGCCGTTAATACGGCTAAACTTACTCATACCTTTAAGAAGAAAAGGTAGCCAGGACTGCTCATCTAGTCTAATACTGAGATGTCAGTGATGGAAGAATTGATCAAAAGAATGATTCATATTCGCAACAAAACATGGGGTGAATGAAAAAACTGCGGACGATCAAAAGCATTCATGAGTGCTGAAGTAGACTGGTGAGTGTAATTGTCGGAGAAAAGGTCTTGTAATGTGCCTCGGAAAAGAGTTTCTGTTGTTGTTATTGAGTGACGATTTGACAACATACCTCAGAGGAATGTTATCGTCTTTACTAGATTCACTGTAATTCAAATTGAGATTGTTTCTTGCTGCAGAAGTCATTAGCTTCAAGTCCAAGTAATATTTATCGGTTGTTTTGTCTTAAATTGACCTGATAAATAAATAATCAAGTGACTGCAGACAAGTTTATCCTGCACTTTAGAGAATATAAACGATTTTTCCAATGTTCAGTTAAGTCACTACAGTGCATGAGTTGTGTCCCTTCAATTTTATTGTGTTGTTTTATCGACACAATGGAGAATGTTAGCATTGGCAACGAGTTATACTTCGACCACAAGTTTACCAATTGACAACACTGCGAATCAGTTCTGCGCAGCCGCACATGTTAAAGTATAATTTCTTTTCGGTTGAATCCGTCTCTGAATTTTGCATTCGTCGAAAAGCGGTAAGATCAAAGGCCGTTGCCAGCCCCCCGCTGGTCTGAGAAATTCGCAGGGTAAAAGATGCCTATGTTATAACAACAACTTACAACAACAACTTTATTTATTATTTCATGAATTGAAAGATAAGAACTGATCTTTTCAACAGAACCACAAGTGACACTCAGTCATGTATTGGATGACTTACTTCCACCCAAACGTAATAAGGTTCTTAGAGAAAGGGGTCATGACGACTTCATACTCCCTAGAGTTAAAACGGAACGATTCAAACGAGCTTTTGTAAATAGGTGTCTTTTCAAATTATCTCTTAATATCTTTCAACTTAAATCTTTTTTTAAGTTTGAAATACATATGATAGGTTTTTTTATCTTAGCTTAGTTCGTTATTGATTGTTAAGCCACACGTATATATGTTGTGACTGATTTCTTAATAAAGACTTCTATAAAGACTTCTATAATTATTGGAAGCTATGCTGGAGGAAGAGGAAATGTCGTCTGTCAACATCCTGTCGGCAGAGACAAACATGCCAGACGGGAGAAGAAGACCGTTCAGGAAGTTCAGACCATGTGGGAGCTGTTTGTTGTAAATCCTGCTACCAGCGTTGCTGGCGAACGTTCATCGTCATCTGCCAGGCCTCTAAATCCAGGATGGTAGACAATATGTTATGAATGATTGATTATGAGTGATATGTTATGAATGACGAAGGAGTTTGTTTCAGGTAACGAAAAAGTAAAGATAGAAACTTTGGCAGCTTCGATTCAAATTAGCAACCTTAGGTAGTTTAATTCGACATATTTACCATATTGGATGGTATACCAAGTAAGGATGGCTATGTTAGATTTCTTGGGGAGGCAAATGTGATTGCCTGAATACGGTATGATAAATGGCGGAGACGGTCACCCCCTAGGTTACTTGTTTGCTCTGGCCAGATCATGTGTTTTTCGCACTACCACATTCGTCTTGTCGATGTGCTCTAGTTCAAAACCACTTAAACATAGCATTGTTAAACGTATTTTAGTATTTAAACGGTAGATATAGGCATATTTTTATCCCCTAAAAATTTTTCATCTGTTCGGATTTCCTAGCTGGGAGTCTAGTGATTCGAAAATTATATGGGGATCAAATCTTACCTTTTTGAAGATTTTAGCCAGAAAAAAGGCTCCCGTAAATTCTAGATGACCTTTTTAGGGTAAATGTCCGTTAAAAATGGGCAAATGTACCATTTTTTAGATGTTCGAAAATCCTAGGAGAAGCAGGCAAGCAAGGAATTTTACAACAAATGTTCTGAAAATTTCCAGATCTCAAATCTTCCGAGCAGATATTTTCCGAAAATTAACGTTGGGTGCCCCTGTGCTCTCTCATGAGAAGCACAGTGTGTCATGAAAAACTACCAACAAGATGGTAGGTTCCATTCAAATCGTCAAATCGTCGTATTTCTTGCACACACTCAAAAGAGGACCAGTCTTCAGATTTGAAGCAGTTTAAGAAATGCAAAATCAACTATTGTGAAAATTTGGTCGATTGTGTAGTTTAGCGCATTTCATCCAAAGTCAAGGTTCGAATGTCGGTGAAAATCTTTGTTTTTTAGGTTCTTTGACAAACGCTTTCATTTGCATTGAAAATGTTTTGCAAGATATTTCAACTAAACTTAATTTTTAATGACTTTTTCCGAAGCAACTCGGTCGCTTAGCCGGTTCACATCAGGACGC
Source organism: Porites lutea (assembly GCF_958299795.1). Lineage (NCBI taxonomy): Eukaryota > Metazoa > Cnidaria > Anthozoa > Scleractinia > Poritidae > Porites > Porites lutea. The sequence continues at coordinate 18,476,735 of NC_133206.1, forward strand.
CATTGCCATCTCAGGCTGTTACGTCTGAGAGAAACCTTGAATGAATTAATCATTCCTTTTGTAATTAGCGGCGTTTTTCCCATTGGCCATCACAGATCACGAGATACTTGTTGAGTACGCCTGAGTTAATCCCCCTTTATAACAAGAGATGCCGCCACAGAATTCTGCTATTCTTGCTGACACGATTTGCTGATCTCACGAAAGCGTTAGCTGGGAGACTTCTGACTGGAAAAGAGAGAGAAGAAGAATTTCACGCTTACTTCACATTTCTGAAAGGTATATTTACATCATATTACAACAAGCCAATATTATGAGGTACACAGCAGTATTATTCCTATCAAATCTGCCTTGTCCAATAATAGTCTGTTACTGGAGCTATCCAAAGAGAAATGTTTTTTTACATTTGGTGCTAGCATCAAGTTCACTTAATTGCGCGTTATTCGATCACTGCCAAACATAATATTAAACGAATTTATTTTCGTGCCGTTTTGCGTTAAAGTATTTTGGACTTAGAAGTTTTGATTTTATTTAGGTCTATGTACCTATCAAGACAATTTGATTTAATTCAATCTTATTGTATCGGTAATTCATTTTTGAATTTTTCAGGTAAGTGTATGCGTACTAGTGTACAAATAGCTACACACCTCTGCTATTCACGGCAATAATTACATTTTTGAAGAAGATTAAGGTTTTTTCACCATATTGTTCGCTATAATAAACAGTCTTCGTCTTTGGGTGAGCACAACTCATTACGCTATCTACAGTTGATGTAACGCTTGTTTGTAGTTAGCGACACTACTTCCATTGACCTACGCCGAGAGAAAATCGAATTGGTCGCAGTTAATCTTCCTAATTATTTATTCAAAAAATTTCTCCGTTTCTGATTGGCTTAAATCACACGCATAATTCATCATACCAAGCTACTGTTGACCAAATTTGGAAGAATTTTGCGATATTGAAATGATGACGTCAATCGTGCAGTAAAATTGCCAGATTATTAAACCGTTAACCGAGAGAACCTGGGGACGAGGTTGAGTTGTTTTGATGGTGAGTACAAAATGGCGGAACTTTTTACTCGTTTCACAAGGAAGAAATAGGCGAACTTTTTCCTAAAAACACAGCAAAAATAGCAAGAAGACAACTCAATTTCTTTGTTTTCAGGTATAGTAAATGATATAAGAATATGACCTTGAAACAATGGTAAGTATACCTATAAAAAAAGTTGAAAAATACATTTATCTTCCATCGATTAACTCATCTACATGGCGGTGAAAAGGCTTTCTGGAGCAACGAACCCAAGTAAAAAAAGCGACGTCTGTGAGGACCATCTGCTAATTATAATTATCCAAAATGATATAATTATATTTTTTATCCCTGTTTTTAATGGCGGAACAGATATATTTATTTCCATCTTTAAAGTATTAATTTGAAGTGCATATATTAAACACGAGAAGGAGTGTTCCATCTGTTCCCCCAGCATAAAAAATTACTTTAGAAAAAGGAGGCCCTGTCGAATTTCTTTTTACTCAACATTTGATATATTCACTATTCAACGGTTGATTAGTTCATATTAGCATCTCCTAATTTAAGATGGGTCTACTTGATCCTGAAGTATCTTCATAACCCTCTCGCATGTACAGATTCTGAACAAACATGAGGCACCTTTTAGGTGTTAGAAGAACAAATCTCCCGTGAGCAATTTTGGAAAAAAACTCCCAGTGCCAAGAAATACGGCTGCAAGTAAAATCTGTTATAACGTCATTTCCTCACTTTGACTACTCTGAAATCAGCATAAAACTGACCATGATCTGCAAGCCAGCCTAATCATCCCTAAAGTGAATTTGAATAACGGATATTGTTGCTGCCGTTATTGTTTGCAAGCCTGAGTTTCGTATGACAAGAAATTAAAAACAGAAGTCTCACTACAATTAATTGGTGCAAAACGATCTCCTTTTCTTGACCAATGAGAGCAAAACAGCTTACTACTGAAAGAGGCAACTAATTCAGTGTTTGAGATAACGCAGTTTGTTAGACCCACAAGATTATCAGTGATTTATCTTTTAACTGAAATTTCTGCGCTCTCTCTCTCCATACTCCAATAAGAACAACACCGCTTATTACATTCTCTGCATGTTGCAACTTGGTAGGGTAAATACATCCAAGTTTTTACATTACCTACGTCGCCATTAAACAACAACAACAACAACATAAGCTTTATTTGCATGACTATATGTTTGTGGTTACTTATACGAATTTTCACTAAATCTTTCCTATTAGCAGAATTTCTAATTAAGTCTAGATAACTTGAAATTTTATAATCATGTTTAAATAAGCTGTAAAATTGTAGTTTCTTAGAATGATGGATTTTATGTTGCCAATATGCAATATATTTTTGTTTTATTATATCTATATAGTGTTTGATCTTAGCTTCACTTAAATTATTAGGATCAAAATCAGGGAGGTCATAATATTCCGATATTTTCATAAGATTATGGTAAAAGCTATTTTTACCATTACAGTGAAGTTCTAGCGAAGTATGAAAGGCTTGTTTAACAATAGTATCCTCGTTTTTACGCAGAAGATACAATATGTAATAAAGGATGTTTTTATAAATCTTAATATTTAATGGCAACCGTCCTAATTCACTTCTACTTGCAACATTTGAAGCTTTATTGCTTATTTCTAGGTAACGTTTGCAAAATTTCAAGTGGGTTTTTTCAATTGGGGTATTGTCCCAAGCTTTAAAAACGATATACGAAAATGATACCCACAGCAGTATCAGATAAGCCCAGAGCTAATCGCGGCAAGCCAGACTGTATAGAGTTAACTTTCTTTCTTCTTTTTCTTTTAATATTATAATGCAAGAGAATGAAATATTGTGCTAGTAAAAGACTAAGTTATAATCTGAATGAAGTAATTGACGGTTGTTGATATGATATATTTTCGCTTTCTGTAGCCATGCTGTACACAGTCACCGGGCCTAAAATGACTACAGGAGGGTCTCAATGGGCTGGCAGCTTTGACGGTTCAGCTGACGGTTGACGATTATTTAGTAGAAATTTAATAGTCCAAGAGTTTAAGTAAACATTAATTTCTGTATAGATTAATATCAACTTTTGTGTCTTCGAAGTCTTCTTGGCCTTTGCTTTTAAAATTTTTCGAAATATTTTCAGATATAAGCAAGTTAAAAGGTCTTGTAATGTCTAGAGAGTATGTTTTTGAACTTAGGAACTCAGAGTTGTCCAGTTTAGAGATTCTTGAGGAGCCAGAAGTCTGTGAAGATCAGCTGAAATAACGAAATTTGTAATACCTTTGACAGTTAATATTAATCTGCATTTTTGACGGTTGACGGTAAAAATTTTCTTTCGTTTGACGACTGACAGTTAACACCATTGAAGCTCTCCTACAGTAGGTCTGCAGAAAAAGGCCACCGATAAAAAGTTAGATATATTTCAGTATAGAATGAAAATAGTGAAAGAATGAAGGATGGTAAATTTTAAGACCGGTGAAAAAATCTTAGTAAAGATGAAATAATCAGCATGTCACAAGCTTGGGACAAAGAAAAAATCTGAGTCCTCGACAGGATTCGAACCTATGACCTCCCAAACACCGGGCGGGCGCTCGTGAGCTACGGAGAACTCATGAAGAGCGAGGCCATATACTAGGTTCATATCTGAAACTGACGCGTCCTGCATACCGCTAGAATCAGCAATGACGAGATCCTACTGCACAGTGAAAGAATGAGAGATGGAACATTTTAAGCGGAGGATAGAGAGAGGATAGGGCGCTTGCCCGGTGTTTGGGAGGTCATACGTTGGAATCCTGTCTTTGTCCCACGCGCTCGTGACATGCTGATTATATCATCTTAACAGAACTAAAATACTTTTAGGAATGAAGTGTCCTGATAACGAGGGCGACCACTGCTCCGAATACAAGTTCTACATCACAGTTTCCTACTAAGCGATATTCCAACAAGAAACTCAATCAAAACTTGTGTTTAATTCATTTTTGAAACATTATTATTTTCTTGGTCCTGAGCTGTTCTGCTTTGAGGATTAAGTACAGGTAAATGGATTGTGTTCAGCAAAGCAGCGGCAAAGCACATTTTTTTATGCTACTTCTATAATGGCCTGTCTTTTTTTAGATTTAAAAAAAAAAGGCCAAAGGGGCACACGAGCTAAAGGCCCAAACGACCGAAGCTTATCCCGGTTTTCATGAATTATGCCTAGAAGTATCGCAGGGTTACCCCCCTCCCACCTGGGTGAAGAGAGACCAAGTGGAGTGAAGCTCCTTGTCTAAGGAAACTACGTGACGGGCGTGACTTAAACCTCCGGAGTTCGAGGTGTTACAGACGCGGCTCCATGAATGTGCTTTGTCTTGCAAGTCAATCGCTATGAGTAACACGTCTTCTCGTGTTTAAACAACCCATCATTTACTTGCCTCTATCAACTTAGGACGCACCATTATAAGAATCTTATGCGTGGGTGGGGAATTTTCGAGCCCCGGGAATTTTTTTTCGTTACAAATTCCTTGTATGCATTTTTCTTAGGCTGTAGCATGAATATTTTTTAGGGTTAATTGGCGTGCATGAATTTTTTTCCCCTTAATTTTCCCTTGCGCGAATAATTTTTTGGTAATTCGCCTCCCGCCCCTCCCCCATAAGTTTTCTAACTGTCCGTCCCTTAATTTGAAACAAAATTCAAAATAGTAAAAGCTGGTGAACAAGATGAGTTTGATAATCAAAACTGTAATGTCTGATGCCTTGTATTTTATTTTCGTAACGCTAAACCAGTCTTTGACGTTGCAGACATGTCTCTGAATCCAAGCCAAGAAAGTGGCAGTTTTAAAGTTTTTTTGTTTTTTTTTGGCTTAATACAGTTTTAACATCGGCTTTTTTTAATCCAGCCTTAAAATAACTGCGCAAATATCCAAAACTATTTAACACGGCTGTTGTAAGAACTACTGCCGATAAGAGCAGTAGCATAATTGACTCCTGTCAAAATTCAGTTGTTGCAACCGTTTCAGCTTGTGCTTTATACAAATGAGCAAGCGAGTTTTTAAACCGGAAACAGCAGTGTTGATTTAGATGTAATTAATAGAAAGATTGAAGTGCTGTAAAACAATAGTCATCAATGCCTCGGGAATGTGTAAATGCATTGGAGCTTCAAAAATGACTTGGTTCCCCTGTTTTGCTTTGGGGAATGATTACTGAAGCGCGTTTTCTCTACTGACTGCTTCTGTGGCCTGTCTTTGTCTTAGACAATTTTTCAAAGATTCTTTTGTCATGCCTAGTCAGTCACATATTGATAATTTCCATACTTTCAGATTGTCATAAAATGGAAATATTAGCACTGCACAGTTAGTTGTCTGCCAAAATTTATATTCTGGCTTGTAATCAACTTCTAAGACGATTCACGCCATTTTATGCCATGCTATATCTTTTCCGAGACACTAGTGTTTGATGACTAATGATCAGAGCCTACTTGCTTTGCACTGGGAAAAGGGTCAAAAATTTCACAGAAAGTGATAAATCTAGAAATGTAAACAGAAACGGCAAAGTAGTGATGAAAACATTTCAGTCTCGCCAGGATGACAGTTTTCTATTTTTGGGCAGTTTGATATTTATATATTATAGTTAACTACCATACCGCCCTTGCAGCTTATTTATGACTGAATACGTCATCCCAAACACGTCTTTTTTTGTGCGGATGTAGAATCTTTCAGTCGATCCGTTTGGTGGTATAGTGGGGCTGGCAACTGACAAAATGATATCAGGTAAGCAAATGTCCTGATTGTGCTGCTTTCTATCTATCCTAGGACTTAACAACTGAATAAAATCGGCTTAGACTATGAGGTAACATAGTCGGGATGCTTTAAAAATAGCAGGACTAACATCCGTTTTGAGCTAGCACGGGTGAAATACATTTACAAGTCGTTCCTAACTGTAAGCAGGTGTGGCCATATTAATGGTAGTTATACCCTGTTCATCTGGATATGCGTCTAGCTTTTAAACCAACGTTTGAAGGCCTGTAGCAACGAATAAAAAGGTGACTTGGTTCAGTGTATTTATGAGTTGCAAGTCCATTTCTGCCACTGACACATTCTCTCGTTTGGAAACCACTCATCTAGTGGCTACAAAATAAAGACTAATTTTAATCATCTTATGCAATTAACTTAATTCAAAAGACAAGAGGAATACTTAAAATTGAACAGAATGAGCTTGAAAACCGTAACTGTTGTCTAACGTCTTCTATTTCGGTTTCGAAAAGCAAGACCTGTCTAAGGTCTTATTTTTGACATTGCTATGTGTTTTCTATGCTATTATGTTTCTGAACCCGAACCAAGATATCAGTCGTAACTATAGTGCTCTGTTGACGACTCAAAATTTATTCATCTTTAGGGTTAGGTATTTTAATTTCCGCCTCAGAATAACGGAACCGAAAAAATATCAATACAAACTAACACAGCTGCTGAAGAGAACTGCTGCCGCTAACAACTGCATTACCAAAATTCATTTGTAGCAACTGCCTATATTTCTGCCCTATACAAAGAAAACCAGAAAACAGGTTTCATTTCGACGTGACACAAGACTAAAGAGCTGTCAAATTATACTGATAAGAGAATCTCACTCGGCAACGTTTCATGAGCACTCATGTAGAGATCTATAAACGACAGACAAGGAAGATATTCTCAAATCGCTTATTACTGGAATAGTTGGGCGTGCTTCTAGATTCAACTGAAACGAATACGAAACCCACTCTCATGCCAGGTAATAATATTTTCCAAATTAACGTAACAAAATAATTTTGAAAAATCTCTTCCAAATACTATAAACGGAAGGGAATGATGTCACGGCGACCATATTGGTGTACAAAGCATTGAAACGGCGGCCATGTTGGTAAACAAAAAAAAAATCCTATAAGAACTGAACTTTTACTTTTCTAATGTAAAAAAATTCTTTTATTCCAAGAAATTTGTATACTGTAGCTGCTGCTAAGTGAGTGAAAACGTTCAGTGTTTGAATGATGTCCAGTCAACTCCATTTACATTGAACACTGTGGGACCTTGAGTCAGTGTCCTCATCAGCGAGACTCCGAATTAGCGGGAGTTTATTTCATTTAAACAACGAGAATTTATTTTTGCCTGGGAGGTAGCTGCTGTTAGCATTATCGGGGTGTCCGTCATAGCAGGGTGTCCGCAAGGCGAGAGTTGACTGTATTTGAAAATGGTCTATGTTTAGTCAATTTAAGACCATATCTGTCTGGTTCAGTGTTTGAAGGTATTTGGTTCTTTCTTGGTAGAATTGATTGGTCATATGTGTGGTGCAAACGAATACGGCTATGACTACACGAGACTGTTAAGGTCACTAAAGCATGCAAAATTAAAAAGGTATTCCACCCACCCCTCCCTGGTTCTTGAAAAGGGAGCAGGAGCTAGGTTTCGTTTCCTTTCAGATGAGATGAAAGCCACTGAAAGTAACAGGTGTTATCCGTAAACTCAGATTTTTGGCTTCATGACATCACACCATTTGAAGAAAGTAAAATTGAAATCATATAGAAAATGAAACATTCGTGTAGACGTATCACATGTATTCAGTTGTGAACCAAACCAAAGCCATATTTAGAAGTATGGTCTAGTTCTCTCGATATCAGACTCAGGCAAGTTATATTGTGAGAACATCCGCGAATTCAAACAATGAAGCGCAGCTTACAGTTTGTTCTTCTGTTTTTCCCCAGAAGTAAAAGATGGGTGATTCAGAAACATCACCGAAACGCAGGTAAGGAAGGCGTCTATGTGTTTACATTCGGTATGTGTTATAAACACCTCGGTTTTAAATCAGGTTAGTACCTCATTAAGTGGTGACATGTTTTGTCGTAAATCGGGCGACATAAGGCGTGCAACGAAGAATCTCATTTGATGTAGCATTCACTGATTTACAAAATGAAGAAAAGAAGAAAATAACCTAAATCAGTGGAGGACATTAGTAACAGTGCGCTTTGATCAACGGTGATAAGATGATTATTATCCTTATAACAGAAATGAAAACGATAATTGTTGGACTGCCAATGAAAAGGGAAGTTGACTTCATATCGGAATAACTGACACTTTGAACTGACACTTTTATAATTTGTGAGAGTTAAGAATAATATATATTGTTTAAAAAATTGGCTTTCTCAGTTTTCTTTTTCCCATTCGTTAACAGAAAGCTTGATAACCCAGACACAGATCCTGATGGTAAGTATCCCATACACTGATTTGGCAAAAGTTAATTTATACGCCCGCCAGTATCACTTTTTATATTTGTTACTGTAGAATACCGATTTTACTTCCTTCCACCAATGAAACACTGTTATTCTACAACCGATTTATCAAACCTCCCGATAGTTCTAGCCAATTTGCTTTTTCCAAGGTGTGGAAATTTGGGATCCTATTTTAGAGGCTCTCTATGGGTATCTGCGGACATCGTTTTCCAACAAATCGTCGGTTTTTCAACGAAATCGCCACATGTCAAAAAATGTTTTGCGTGGTAACACAACTGGGGAGCTCGAACAATCACGGCGACGACGACGGAAATCGTCCTTTCATCAACAGCGATAGTTGCCACTTCGATCTCGTCGGAAATACCCATACATACAGTGTCTCACTGCCGTTGTGGAGACCATATAAGAACTAATACTTTCCCTCCTCGATGATAAGTAACAAATGTTGGTCAATATCCACTCAGCTTCAGTCTTACAAGCCTAGTTTTGACACATTTCACGAGGGTCACCGTGTGAACTTAGAAATATAGCAATCGTCGTTTTATTTCGTTTTTCTCTTGCCTATGCATTTATGGTTCGCTGTTTTCTAACAGGAAAAAATGAACCGAATGGTTCTCAAGTGGGCAAAAAAGACAACGCGGAAAGAGTGGAACATTGCAGTAAAATAATTCCTCATAAGGAAATGAATTGGAATCCAAAGCAAGTTCGACCTGAAATCGCCATATTGTATCGACGTATTGTTGACAGTCTAAATCAAAAGGAACCAGAAGGATTGAAGAGTTTTGAAAGAAGTGCTATGCATTTGGAAGCATTCATAAAAAGCCAGACCTCTTCAACTGAGGTCAAAAAAGAACTTCCAGGTTTCGCCATAAACGCTGCAGACAAAGAGACCACATCAAAGGCGAACGTACCCTTAGCAAATTGTCCTACATACGGGTTATCTCAAGACGTCACTTGCAAGTTACCTGTAAGCTCTAATGGTGAGGATAAAAAAATTGTTTAGACAAAACAATTTTACATACATTAGCTGGTGGTAGCAGACAAAATCGTGCGTGAAACGTGCTTAGCGCGCGTATCGTGAAATATAAGGTCTTTGATGTTTTTTATGTGAGAATATGGTGGCCAGCCCGGTAATAATATGACATAAAATTGTAACAGTATTCGATAAGGGTATAGGTAAGCATGAAAATGTAAGGTAGCCTAACCTGACGTTGAATAACATAATATAAAAACGTAATGTAACACAACGTGAAATTGTATTGTGAAAGTAACAAAATAACACTGGGGACAAATCAACAATCTATACAATAGAACACACAAATTCCCAGGAAATACAAAAGATTTCAATAGGCCATTTTCACGATGGCGTCAATTTGCTACTATGACCAGAATCCCTTTCGTTTTTGCTTTCATATTTAAATTTTGTAATCCCGGTGAGGTATGACTAACAAAAGCCCTAATTTGTACAGGAAAGCAAAACCCTGAAGGATTCTTGTCGTGTTAGTAAAATAATGTCATCGTGCAAATGACCTATTGAACGTATAACGTCTGCAGGCAACTGTAAAAACTGAAAAAAGTCCGACCTTGCCTGACCAAAAGACCGGGGGAAATTTCTCTCGAGCAATTCATTATTTATTTTAACTTCAATTGGTTTAGCTTCAATTGGCATGTAATGGTTATTTTGGGCTAATTAGAAAGCGTAGCATTGCAAGCGACTGAAGTAAAATTAATTTCAAATCTCAACTAAACCCCCTCTGCATTATTGACTTAATACATCAGAAACGAGCAATGGATACACTACTGCAAGTCAAGTAACTTCACAGCGAAATTATTCGGAGTTTACTCTGTCAAGTAAGGACAGCATCCGTGGGGTAAGTATCTCGAATTCGAAGTCTACCCTAAGTCACATTTCGACGATTATTTACATTACTTTGTGTGGTCAACTTTCCAGGCTGCTCGTGGGCTCAGATTGCTGCCCTGCAATCAATACGTCTAAAATGAAAGAACTAGTATAAGAGCATCCAACAACGACCAAGGCACTCAAGGCCAAACCTTAAAAACCTTACACTAACTACAACTCCAAGCACTTAAAGGGGCTATGTGTTGAGGATGTTGCTAATTGAGTTCAATTCTGTGCTGAGGTCATTACTTAGTACCTTTACCCATGCACAAAATACGCCAATAGAGTTATGAAAGAAGACTTCAAACAAATATCACCATGCAGCACAAACCATAAAAATGTTTTTTGTGATTTTTCCTGGCATGGCATTAAAACACGAAAAGGTTGGCCCAACTTTTTCAAGTTTCAATCCATTTCTATCCTTGCCATCCGTTACACCAGAAAACTGGAAACCCTTTCAATGCCTAAATATAGTCCTAAATGACAAAACTGAAACATTATTTTTGGAATTTGATTGATATGAAAACCAGTTCTAACGTTTTTAAAATGAGGAAATGTCGTGTCACGTAGCCCCTTTAAGAGATATAGATTTACATTGCCAACCTGATCTTACCAATTTGCTCTAGGTTTTGCCCAGGATTGAGACCAAGCATTTCATTCAACAGTTCAGCGCCTTAAAAAGATGCTGGGGGAAAACTTTGATCAGACACCAAATCGCAAGGTCGAAAAAGCTGCCCTTGTTGCGTTGCCTCTTTTGATAAAAAATTTACTCCTGATACTCCTTCAGTTACATTAATGAATACAGGAAGTATATAAACGTGGAGGTAATTTTGCGATGCGTCCCATCCAAAGGGAGAGAAGGGGTAATATCCATAAATGATCATGCTAAAGAGAACGCGTTAAACTCGAGCAATAAGTAGATCACCTTTGGCTATTTGACATTATTAATGTTTAGTTACAAAGAGTGACTTTCTCGTTTATCGGCTCCTAGGAAATCTAAGTTTCTTTCCTGAAACCAAGTACGCATAACACTTGGAGACGTGGTCATTGATAGCAGGTTTTATTAACATTCTTCTTTTCTTCATTTTTAATAGGAAATTAAAAAAATCATAAAAGACCGCAAGAGACAGACGCTTGCTGAAGCCGAAAAGCTCCAGGTTCGAGTTCTCAATCTAGAAACAGAAAATCGCAACTTAAAGCAGAAAGTAAAGATGCTATACAGCGCCGTGAAGGGACTAAAAACCCAACAGAATAAGGTTAGAATGTCTGATGTGCACATATTTAAATCTAAAAAGGCCACCGCTATATAAAGGATTGTTCACGACGTTGGTTATGTTGGTTTGAGGAGTAAGGGATGGCGCAGTGGTGAGAGCGCTCGCCTCCCACCAATGTTGTCCAGGTTCAAATCCCAGCGTCGACGCCATATATGGGTTGAGTTTGTTGTTGGTTCTCTCTTTTGCCCCGAGAGGTTTTTCTCCGGGTACTCCCGTTTTCCCCTCTTCTCAAACACTAACATTTCCAAATTACAATTCGACCAGGAATCAGGTAGACGAAGAACCACTTTGTGGATGTGCTACCTCCAAATCATTATTTATCATTTCTTTTATTTATTTCAAGGAAGGTTGGCACAGGTGGCTCTGAAACAAGGCCCTTACAAAACCCATTGTTTTTCGTCTGTCTTGAGATACCCCACTTGATTATATTGCCATAAACCCAAGAATCTTTGGACTATATCACAGAATATTTTTCCCAGAACCTAATAATTCAGATGTTAACACAACATGTATTCTTCCTCGGTTGTTTAAAAATACAAGAACAAGGATAATTGTAGATGCGTTTTTTTAACATGACGTAGCGTTTGAGATGTCAGTTTATTATACTCTTTAATACTCATCGTTAATTATTAAAATTTCAAAGGAACTATCAAGAAGAAACGTAACGTCTCGTACAGTACAAACAGAGCCACAAATTCATGCAGTGGATGTTCAAACAATGAGACTTAAACCATCCGAAAAACCTCTTCCTATCCCTGCCATTACGGTTGGAGCCTTGTCCATTACCAGCAACAAGCCTTTGTTTTCTGTCAGCAAGACACACCCAAAAATGAGCTTCTCACCTCACAGAAGTGTATCTCACTGCATGACCTCGGTAAATCAAAAAGATCCTCACGGGAAAGAAAGTTTGGTTAGTACAGGCTCAGGAAGTTTTCCTCCACTCTATAACAAACAACCCGAAAATGGATCTGTCTATTTATCAAAATACGTGCCATTAATGTCTCAAACTCCATATTGCCGCACAAAGAGGCCATCATTAGACTATGGAAGTGAAGGCCTTTTATCACCTATGAAAAATCCCTACAGTGTGGCTACTTCATCCCCACATAACGATAACAAAGGGGACTTGAAAAGAAGCCCTGTAACGGTCCTTAACCAAGTTTTACAGCAAATCTTACCAGAAAGTTTTACGGCTATGGAAGAAAAGGTCAAAACGTTATGTAACCCTGATGCATCGAGAGAATCCAATGTAAGTCACTTGTCTCCAGAAAGTACAGCTGAAGGCTCACCGTTGGCTAACAGTAAAAGGCCAGAAACCGTTTGGACTACATCTCTTCATCAACAAAGCTCGCAACCTTGCGTTTTAAACGAAGACTTCAAAAAAGGCACACCATATGTTGAAAAGGCAGCAGCATCTTATAACTACAACGTGTTTAATACGGAGACGAGATGCGATGTGGCAAATTCGAATTGTAAAACACTAACCAAGTCCTGGATCTCGGCGACATATGAGAGCCATTCAAGAAAACATGACACAGTTAAAGATATCAGTAAAAGCAGAAAATCATTGGAACATTCTTTTGTTGTTACCTCAGCGCTTGAAAACGAGCCGCAGTCGCATGTACTTGACTCTGAATCACAACTCATAATAGCGGTTTCTCGGCCATTTGACAGTTTGCTGTCACAGCATTCAAGAACAGACTACAGCGCTCCTAAAACATCGGAATGTCGATCGGTTGTGAGCCCTTCCACAGTCACAAGAGGCCAATCCACAGGCCAAAGAAACTGTATATTCTCGCTATCTGAAATGTCAGGATTAGGACCGAAAACATCTACACAAAAGCTTTGTCCCTTGAGATCCACCTCAACACAAACTTCCCAGTTGTCAGGAAATCTAATTCCTTATGAAAGAACTGAGAAAAGGCAAATGAACCTGAATGGATCAAGAGTGAAAAAGATAAACACCGGTGACAATAGAATGACTCCTTACCAACCTCCGTCCTCCTTGCAAGCTCAGTATTCCCCACCAAAAGCAACAGCTGGAAGCTCAACCTCTTTGTCTGACTTAAAAACTCCTTACCATGCGTATGAAGGACAAGGATTTGAAAATCCTGTAGCAATTCTGCACTCCACACAGAATGTTGACGGAAGGCAAACACAACAAACTTCTGGCAAAAAACCTGAAGTCCCTTTCAACAATATTTCTGTTTTTAATTCACAAAAGATGATAGATGACCAGACATTCCGGAAGGAGAATGTTTCTAGTTGCGAGTCACGTTTCGGTACAGTTTCCCCAGGGGAGGGTCAAATGACGCCCCATCGGCATAGCAGGACATTGCAGAATGGCGAATTCGTCTCACTTGCAAGGATGTACCGAGATAAAGAGGATGGTAAGCAATACAAACCAAGACCAGCCATAATGCCAAACATAGTCATCAGCCAGCCAAGATATCAACCTTATCCAAGTATCAGGGTGAAAGGAAAGGAATCCCACCAGCCGTCAGTCAGGTCAAACACTCATGGTGTTTATGGAATGTATCACAGGAGATCACCAAAGACAAATAAGTCACCATCACCATTTGAAGTACCTCTACATCCTGACCCACAGCTATCTCCAAAGCAACAGCCTGAGAGTATGCACCAGAACATGTCACCAAAATGTTTTCGTTTCCCTGAACCAGCATTACATCAAAATGGTTTTGACTCGTATGCTCTATTGAATTCTAATCTCCACTCCCGTTCGATGAATTCGCTAAACCCTCCCCATCTTAGTCAAGGACTATCACAATTTCCTCATGGCCCCACAGCTACAAGTGGTTCCCTACAGAGAGGGTTGTGTTCTGACCAGCCCATCAAAAGTAGGGTTGATTCACCCAGTAAAGACCCTGGAACGAGCAACAGTGATTTGTATGATTCAAGTTCACGGACCTCTCACCGCGATAATAACAAAACGGCTGGGGAATCCTTAAGTTTTAATTGCACTTCGTTATCTGATTATCCTTCTTCACGAGTCGGGAAAGACGATGAAAAGGATCATCGACCTCCTAAGCACCCCTTACGAAGTACGTCTTCCCAACCAAATGGGTCTGCTAAACCACAGGTCGAAATGTCGCCATTATGTCAGCGATACCTTAATCATCTAAGAAAATTTGCGCAAGTCCGATTACTCTCGCTTAACTCAGGAATGAAAAACGAAAATGATAGTTGCCAACAGCATACATTTCAGAAAGGCTCTCTAAAACGACAGCCTGAAGTCCAAAACGATCAGCTGAAAAAGAAACCCCGATCATCGTCATCCCAGGGTGTAAAAAAAGACAAACATACCCTTCAGCAACACAAACCTCGTCGACTGATTTTTCATCATCTAAAATTTACCAATCCTCGGCAAAGAACGCAAACTTTTCAAGAAGGGCGGTCGAACTTATTAGACTGTGAAAACACTCCACAAAGTAAACAGATCCCTGAAGGAAAATTAGGAGGGCATAATCTAAAGACCGAATCTAAGACAGAATTGAAGACCACTCAAACATCCTTAACGGAAGATAGCAATAAAGAACACCATAAAGAATAAACCTAGTTTGCTGGCTACATCAACATAGGTGTAGTTCAAAGCGGAAGCCATATTAAAAGTGGAAGTGGAAACGCGTGGGAGACATAAAGGAGAGAATTGCTCTTGATTCGATTCGATATCCAGAAAGCCAAATTTTGCTATGCTTTCTTTTTTGCCATGCAGCCTAACTGGAAGCGTATTGCGTCCGCTACAATGTATCTAGCAAAGAATTTCACCAAACGAACCTCGTCCAGCCGAGTTTACATATTGTTTCTTTGAACTGGCTTTTTTGCGAATCTGAAAGTACTGCACTAACTTTATAATCTTTTACGTATAGGTTAATAAGCCTCTACACCAGACGACCTTAGCACAACCTGCGAGCGCTAAGGACCTAAAAAACTTTACTGTCATAAAGTCGGTTTCAGTAAGAGTAGATGATACTGTTAAATGAAGTGTAAAATTGTTCTAAGAAGAAGTGAGTTCGTATCTTAAACGCATAAGACAAAGACATCACTCGAGAGTGTTTGCAAAATAAGGACAGGTCCTAATTAGGTGCACTTGAATTTAACAGTCTAATGTGCTGCATAATAGAGAAGAGAAGTAATGAGGTTACAAAAATTAAATTTGTGAATTATGGGATAGGTTGGCATATCCAGAGAGAACAAGATTAAAAATGTTCACTTGTCAAAAAATCAGGCTGTCAGTGCAAATTGGTGGCGCGATATAAATAGAGGATATTACATGGCCGCGCGGAGATACAAAATTCTCTTCGAATGAGCAAAGAGTACTTCGGTGGGGAGACGTCGTTATTAACAAAGACATCGACGGTAAAGAATATCTTGAGTACTTTGAACGGCAAACAAAGACAAGAACGGGAGAAGATCCGCGAAATCAGCGACAGATTAAGCCTATACATTTTGACTGTGAGCTTTTTTTAAATGTTACGACATTAAATTGATTGTTGAACATTTACCAGCGTGAATTTCAATTTTTTCACAACTGTAGGAGAGTGGCCAAATTCACAGATTTTAGCTCTTTCAAATAAGTTCAACCGTAATCAAAGAAGCGAATAGCTAACATCCAAAAACAGCACAGCACAATAAAGCCGAATGTATAATTTTAAAGTATCGTCGCTTTTCTCTGTCTATACAGAAGCTTCTTTGCCATCTTTGGTAAATGCATACTCTATACTATCATTTAAAGTAAGAGAATACAGTTTATAGCATATGATCTCCTTATTAAGATAGATGTATTTCCGAGGCGGAAAAGAGAGAGGGCACTTAAGTAACGTAAGCTTGATAAAGGTGCTGTAGCAAATGCGGCGTCCTAATCTTGACCTTGATATAAAACACAGAATCTTCTTTTCACTTTTCCCCCTATTTAGGACAAAAGGATCTTTTTGTAAACTTGTACGACCCAAATTTAAAACCCTGTTGATTAGCAGGGATACATTTTCTTTGAATTTGCCCACAGTAAGTCACTAAATTTAAAAAATAATAATACACAAAGTTACGCATACAATTTCCAATAGGCGTTTTCTGTCACAAATATAATCTGTCTCAACATCTTGTTACTCGGTCTAGCTTTATCTTTGAAAAATTGTACACAGGCGCCCTATTTAAAACTCTATACATGAAATGTGTCACACTGTTCACAGTTCCCTTTTTTCCTGTAACGTCGTCGAGATTGAGTGTAACAGGCGACCAACTTGGTTTCATATGTACTGAAGGGGCGGGAGTCGGGGTTTATAGTAATGCAGTGGGAGGAGGAAGGCAATTTTTCTGGCCTCCCAACCAGTCCCCCGCCCGCTAGATAAATTTGATGTTTGAAACCAAGGCGACTGCAAGTTAGAAAAAGTAAGGGGACTGTAAACAGTTACAGCCTGAGATTAGCCTCATGTCCCCGTTTAGGGCAAAATAAGAAAGTGGTCCCCTTAACCCCTTTCGAGACATGTGAAACCTGTCACAAAAATAAATGTGTTCATATGTACTTCTAATAGGTTCAACTGTACTTTGCAAGTCTTTGTTGCAGGCAATTTTACTTAACGTTGCCTAGACGTCAAATAACCTCAATAGGTGGCTTTATTTCACCTCAGTAAAGTTAAGGTTTTAAAACCAGTCAGTTTGATGTACACATTTTCTGGGCAAGTTTTCTTCTGAATATGAAAGAACTGCAGATATATCCACTGTGTTGTTCGGATTCACTTCCGCTCGTAAAATTTTCAATGGGTAACGTCCACGGCGTGGTGTTAACTGCGGAGGAATAGAACTGCAGCTGTTCCTTTGTTCCACGGACTCCGACAAGATCTGATTTGTTATTAAAGTCCTTATTTTTCTTGATGTTAGCTTATTGGGAAGAGCTATGTTTTCAACTGGTTCATTTGAAGAGGTCGATATCCCATTCTGCGATCGAACGCTTCGTCCCAAAGAAGAAGACGGAGAATAGCGGGAGGAAGTAAGTAGGTCAGCGGTACCTCCATGACAGGAAGTCATTTCCTGTTCCAATAGTGGGTTGGGGAGAGTGATTGTTAACTGCGTTTCAAGTAACGAAATCCGGACATGAAGGTCATGAAGGAAACTAATTAGTTAATTGACATTTTTATTGTTTGTTTTCTGCAAACAAGCCAATCCGCTCTTGCCCAATACCAAAAATCGAAGAAGGATTTAGTAGCTGCGACTTTCTTGGTAAAAATTGGTTTCTATGACCATGCTCCGTACGTAGCTTAGTTTGTAAACCATTCCCTGAACGGGACATTTGAAAAGAAGGAGTATTGGTGAGTTTAGATTCTCCTGATGTGACTCGTTTAAATGATTGGCGTAATTGATTAAGGGATTTTCTCGATAAATATGATTCCTGTTGCATCTGACGAGGCTGTCTTGAAGTGAATGAGCTATATTTTTGTCTAAACGGAGTGATTGGTGCTTGCGATTTCACAAAATTCTTGCATCTATCACTTCTACAATGAGATTGATCTCTAGAAAACATATTCATTTCGTGAATTTGTGCAGTATTCCAATGTAGTTCACAACCTTCGTCAGGTAAACAACTGCAGGATACATCCACTAAATCTGATTCACCTAGCTGGTGGTGGTGATGGTGAGGAATACTTCCTCTACTACTCAAAAGGTTAGAGGTTACATCCAGTGAATGAAGATGGTCATGATGCGCTCTCTTGGCAGAAGCGCCTCTGCAGGTTGGTATGTATTCCATGTGATCGGCTGATCCATCCTGGTGCAAGTAAACTAAATTATGGAATCTTTGAACAGTTCCACTATTGCTGGGCATAACAGGCTTCAAAACCTGACAAGAGATAAAAAAATAAGAACAATGTCAGCATGGGCATTTTCATTGGGACGTAATCCATGGAGAAATCCAAATAGAAGTCTCAAGAGTATACGTCCAAGGCAATAAATAATAATGCCTCATCCGCCTTCTTCTTCGCTGAAGAGAAAAACAAGTTCTAGACATCGCAAAAGCCTATCACGCATCACGCAAAACAAACTTGACCCATGAGTTCAAAAATGGAAAACAAACATGCTTGTTCAGGTGGATTATCTTAAGTTTTATCACAAGGTATAAGAAATTTATAGGCTGACGTACTTAGAAGATGAGTGTGAGAATGTTTAATTTCCTTGTTGATTCCTTTGACCAAGCAGTGTTACACATTGGGTTTCTCTCTTGGCGGTTAGCAAAGCAATAATCACCGACCTCCCGCATTATGAAAAAAAATCCCTATTTTGGAATACTTTTGGATATTTTATATTTAAGTTCGTAAAACAGTTTTTTTCCTGATGATGTCGTTGACCGGCGAAAGCTTGGATTTTTAACTTGTACATACAACAGTAGTGACAGGCCTCATTTGAACTTCAGTATTGTTAATGAGTTTTATTTTGTTGATGGAGGGTGGGAATTCCGATAATTATAGGCATTTGTAACAATTTCTTCCAATAAAAACTTACGACTCTCATGTTGACTTGAGTACCACGTGATATCATTTGATCATTTTCCTTGAACAAAGAAAAATAAAATTTCAAAATTTCAAAAAGAAGTTATTAGGCATCGCTAAATATCCAAACGACGGACGAAAAAAGTTATTGTTGTAGAGAGTTGACAAAAACCGTCGAATTGATTTTATGAGCATTTTCTTTCAGCCTGTTAACGTTCAAGAGACTTAAAATGGAAACTTAGTTTTTGAATTGGTGGACAATCGTTTTTGGATTGTTATGTGCTTTTATCATTCCCTACAATTCAATGAAACATTGAGGGGCACCCAACTACAACATAGTTCAAAACCACTTAAACATAGCATTGTTAAACGTATTTTCAGTTAGTACTGATTTAAACGGTAGATATAGGCATATTTTTATCCCCTAAAAATTTTCACCTGTTCGGATTTCCTAGCTGAAAGTCAAGTGATCCGAAATTAAAATTATAGGGATCAAAACATACCTTTTCGAAAATTTCAGCCCGGAAAAAAGGCTCCCGAAAATCCTAGGTTACCCTTTTAGGGTAGAAATCCGTTAAAAATGGGCAATCATACCATTTTGCAGATGTTCGAAAATCCTACGAGAGGCAGGCAAGCAAGAAATCTTACAACAAAAGTTCCGAAAATTTTACATCTCAAATCGTCTTCGGAACAGATATTTTCCGAAAACTGACGTTGGGTGCCCTGAACATTGCCCGGAAATCTTTGCGCATTTTGCTAAAACAAAAAATTGCAAAATGTGCCGAAATTTTCCCTTGTCTATTTTCTGTATAAGCTCCTTATTCACCTTAGAGTTAATATTGAATTATTAAATTACCATACCGATGACATATTCACTTGTGTTCCAAAACTGACCATCTGATGAGTTTTCTAATAAGGGGAAGGAAAAAAGGATTTTTTTCAATCTGCTTAAAGCTTTTTCCCTTGGACTTCAAACAGGAGGTCCAAGACAATCGGGACGATTCCGGAAGTTTACTTGAAAAGTAGCTTGCTGCTTAAACACTTCCGTTTAATCAGGCAATAGACCAATTTACTTTAGCCAGTTGAAGCAAGGGTAGGAGTGACCTTGTACAGCCTGTAAATCATGCTATTATCAGGCATATGACAACACTAAGGTTTCTATCAAAATATAGTCACAGCCAAACCTCGCTTACACTCAAAGGTTTAGGCTGCTTAGCATACAACTGGCCTATTGTGATTGCCCAATCGTGCCAATTATCCCGCATATGTCTCAGTGGCCTGAATAGGTGATTACGATCGTTCCGTATTGCATTAGAGGTGTTTCCATATGACCGTCTCAATCGCCTGAAAACAGTATGAGATGATAGATAGATAGATGATAGACGATCCTGACGATTATATAGAAACCTGAGCCCTAACAACTTGCCCGTTTTTGTCGCTGAATTACATCCTGAAGAGTGGCAAATAATCGTGAAGCGTATTCTCGAAGTTCTTTGTTTTCCTGTTCAAGTTGTTCCATCTTCTTTGTCACTTCGCTTATCCGCCTCTTCATCGTTTTTCCAATTAAAGAAGCTCTTTTCTTGAGTTTCTTCTTCAAAGCCTAGAGAATAAAGATTTTTAAATGATTCAATTTGACATGTATAAAGTAGCTAGTGGAAAAAGTTTGTCAAATTTCATTCTTTTCCAACGGAGTTCTTCTCGGCGTTTTTCCCGAGATTTCGTGGCTAATCTTTGGGCCTGAAGAAACAACATTTGCTCGCCGGTTGACTTCACTCACAGGATATCTTGGACAGACATAACAGTCATATATCCTGTCTCCATCGTTGACCTTCGGAAGCGTTAAGAATTCTTGTAGACGTAGAATTTGACGCCTGAGACGTACACTATTTCCTGATCATCAACATCCAGTTGTCATCATGTTATAAAGGCAAGCAGCCGGAGGACGAAGTGTCGTTGGAAAATATGCCTTATATGCCCTAACGTAGGCGAATTTCGACTTTGGATCGACTTTAGAACGGCTTTGAATTAGACGCCGAACTTTCATGTACCGAACCAAATGAAGAAATTATTGTAACGTATTTATATTATGCAGTTTGATCGAAATGAATATTATTTAGTTCGGCTGGAATTAAGATCGGCGTCTGAATCAATTCAGCCGGTCTAAATAATTTAGGTCGACCTTAATTCGAACTAGGTTTGGCTCATGAAAAGTTCGGCGTCTGAACCGGGCCTCATGGTTTTCAGAAAATTGCCTGGTTTATTCTTGTCACCTCGATCGTTTCAAAACCTCTTTAGACTTAAGTCCTAAGCACACGATTGTAATCGCACCGATGGTACGGGTCGTCCCCCATCAAGCTTGAGGTGCTTCTATTTCATAACCTCATCATTCACCCGAACGCTTTGTTGGAAAAGATAAGGGCCATTGAGACGATCAGGAAAATAATATAGAAACCAGACTTAATCCAAGCGCCTCGAATAAACTAAACACTGCTTAGAACAATTAATCCCAGCCACTTGGCTCCAAGCATGTATTGCTGACCTGCCTAAATCTTGACCTGCTCATGGCTTCGCCTTCCCCAAGCTTTCCATCTGGCTCAGGTTTCCAAAACCAACAAGGTGTCTCATTTGTAAGATTTTTAAGATGAGTTGCTCTTGCTGTTTTTACAAATAAAAGCATAACATGCTATCCATTACACTTTAATTAGTTTCTTCTTTAAACCGGCGACTGTTTCCCTGTTCTATTCGTGTCGTTCATGTTGAAAATTTTCACTAGGATGAAATTATAACTAAAAATCCTTGTTGTTGAATCAACTTTCTCTCCAAGAAAGGTGTAACTTTTCTGTTAGTTTATGTGAAATTATTGTTTTTCTGTATGTCAAGTTAATATTTTAGCTTTTTGGCTGTGACTGTATGCGATATCCGTTAAGTCAGATGCAAAGAGATTACTATAACTGTGTTGTCTTTATAACCTGTAATTGTTTTCTTCCCATTGTCATCTTCATCTGTTAACCTTTTTTTCCCCTGGCCGGTTGGTCGAGGTGTTAGGGCAGCGGCTTCTAAAGAAGAGGCTTCCTTGTTGTCTGTTTTGGTCTTGTTACGTATCCGTACAATCCGAATGTTTAATCGATCGCTTTCCTCAATTTGAAAGGCTTTATATCCCGTGTAATCCCCTTAAAAGTAAGAGAAAACAACAAATTTGCACAAAGGGGCTCATAAGGCTGTGTTCACGCTTGGTGCACGAGTAAGATACATGCTGAACACACCCATTTTTCAAAAGGTGCTGGTGCTCGAGTACAAGGTCTGGACCTTGTACTCGGACACTGAGTAGGCAGCCTCTGAACACACCGTTTTTGTTAGTTCCCGGGACAATTCACTGCCGTACTGGTTACTAAGCTCAAGTGTCATAGTGGCGTCCGACAGGGTGTAAGGAAGTAAATAATGTACAGTTACATATCAGGTACGCAAGGTGTGAAAATAACACCATTTTCCGTTGGTACCCAGACATTTGTGCTCGGGCACCAAGTGTAGCCAGTGCCTAAGACAACCGCTCATGTAGCCAGTGAAAAATGACTTCCTGTAGTTTCATTTAAAGGACAACAACAACAACAACAAAAACAAAAGAAAATAGAACACGTTTGAGTCGAAACTAGCGCTAGAAGTGTTGGTTTTTGCATACTTACAACCGTAGAAACGTCATGGGCACTACCAACAATAAATCACTCTGGTTTTACGGCAAATGTATCCATCCTCCTATTAAATGCTACTCACCAATATCTTGTGCTGAATCACAGATTCTTCTGCAAATAAAATGCAGTTTAACAACTTGAAATAACCTGCCCCTAGACTTACAACCTTTAGCATTACACAAAAGTCTTCTAAGTAGAGATATGAGACTATGAGGAAGATTTCCAACAAATTTCATCAGTTAAAACAAACCATAATAATGTTTTTCGGTAATTGTTGCAGAAGTAGCCTTAAAACTTCAAAAAGTTGGGCCACCTTTTTCAAGTTTCAATCCATGTCCATCCCCGCCATCCGAAGCTACAGCCGACAGGAAACAGTTTCGATGCCTAAATATAGTCTTAAATACCGAAACTAGACCATTATTTTTGGAAATTGATAGACTTTGAAGACAGGTTTTAGCATTTTTAAAAGGGAGTAAATAGCGTGACATAGGTTCGGCTTCAAGTCTTGAGAGTGACGACTCTTAAGCGCTTGTCTTGGTAAGTGCGTCATGTTTTCATTTACCACTGGTATTTCTGGGGTACGGACGCTCCTTCGGTCACATGACAACCAACATTTTTAATAGACATCAGATTTTCTCACCCATGGTACCCCCATTATGATCCAGATATCTCATAGTCTCTCATTTCTGTGTCGGAATAGGAAATACAGAGTCAGGCATCAGATCTGCTTGTCAGGTGATGGCTGTTTCAAGCTTACCTATCGACGTAAAATAAGGACCATTCACCCTTTACATAGAGAGAAAAAATGGGAAAGACAGGGAAATGCCCAGTCTAGTCCTTGGGATCTGTGAATTTCACAAAAGTTATTTTTAGACCGATTAAACGCTTAAAATTAATCTGATTTTGGTTTCGGAGAGGTCCGCAAACTTTTATTCAGTGTTTTCAAGAGAGAATCCAACAATCGTCATTGCGTTCGACGAAGGAGAACGCTTACCATTCGAGTCTCGCGGGAGATCCCGCAGGTATCGTTCTGGCCTCGGTTGCTCAAAGGCAGGATAGCGCTATCCGACGGATAAATGTCTACCCACTGGATAGTACAATGATTTTCCCTAATACTAATCCGCTGAACAGTGATTTATCCGGTGGATAGCGCTATCCAACGTTTGAACAACTGGGTCCTGGAAGCCATGTGGTTTCACGGTTTGAGCACCATCTTGGACTGGCTGGCACATTTTGCCTCGATCTCATGAGTTCAGTTTTTCTTGCCCGGGACTTGTGACACTCGTTCATAGATGAAAAATTTGGGAGTCCGTGTTTACTACATTTTGTTTATTATTTTTCTAATAGCTTTCAATTTACGTTTTTTATATAGGAAAATCTCCATTCTAAGATAATCAGTAAAGTAGATATTATGTTAGCAATGTGTTCTGCACACTTTATTGGCTTTTATAGATCCAAGCAAGATCAGCTTAATAGATCGACCTATTTCTATTACATCTTTTCGCTTTTTAAATGAAAGCTATTTACAACGTTGTATTGGCTTTTGTTTGTCACCACCAAAATATACAAGAAGTTGGTGAAATGTTGACCTTGTCAAGTTCTCACTTCTCACACTAATTTGTATTTCGTGTCAACAAAGTCATACGCAACGCTTTGACACCTTAATAAATAAGCTTTTCAGATGATTTTCTGGGCATGGCCCAATTTTTTAGCCAATCTTATTGACCATTCTTCAGTGCAAAAGAATATCTTGAGGATAGTCAGTGTTTGACCTGCTGTTACTTACATAGAGGTTTAGCCAAGTAAATGTAAAAAATTTAGAACGCTCTCGCATTTTTGAGAAAAAATGAAATAGTAGCGAATTGTAAAGTAGGACGATAAACAATAACACTGATAAAGACAGCTAGTGAGATTCATAAAGTGCTTGATTTTGATTTCTCAATCTTACAAGCTCATCAGCTTTTAAACCCCCTTACCACTACCATTCATTACCCACCCCCTCCCCCGAAGCACTCTTCAACCCACCCCATCAATCACACTCCCCTAATTAGCACTTACTATTAGTTACAATACTCTTTATTGTTTGCTTTGAGGCAGTCGCGTGTGGACTTGCTGACGTTTCAAACAATCGATTAAAATGTGCGGATGTCCCAGGAATTAGACCTCCGTTTAATTACAACCTCTAACAATAAATTTAGTGAAATTAACATATCCAGGCCAACACCCTAAAATTTCCTCTCTGTCTTATCGTCCTCTGTTGCCTTCACTCTTAAGCCAGATAAGTATGAACGTTGAAGGTAAATAAATACCGGGAATGTGCTCATCAGGCAATTATTCTGTGGTGTGGTAGACACGGATGCAACGTATTTTCAAAAAAGAAAAGCCCTGACTTACCGTCTCTTTGAATTTCCTTCAGCTATATCCATGTGTCCTAATAGTCTGAAGAAGAAGCGAAAGACGAAATAGTTACCAGCAAACAAACATTTTGTGGGTGTTCATAGCCTCCATAGGTAAGAAGAGGGACACGCATGGAAGCACACGTCATTCTTAACCCTTGATTTTAGATTTACAGATCCTACCATGATTGGTAAGAAAACTTTGTGTCGTTCAAGTCTGTCTATAGTCATTCTCATGAATCTGGGCATTTTTGAAACAGCATATTTTGTTACCAGGATTCGTTTGGGTGGGGCCCCCAACCACTCTGGAGAGGGGTTTCAAAAAGATGCCTTTTTAGGTGAGTGGCTACAATGGTTTCGAGTGGACAGAAGGTCTATTTGTGTAAAAAGTATGTGTTTTCAAAAATATCCGGATTCTTGTGGACGTATTAACTAAACAAAAGTCGAAATTACCACAGATTTCCGATGTATTTTTGGTTACGATTCATTCAGGTAAGCTAAGACATGTTCTTGTAGTCCATTTTCAGGGTCCTTAATTAAACTTAAGCAAATTGGACACTCGCTACCCGGTCGTCCAACTTTGATTAATCATATTTGGACTCCTACTTTGTGGAGCTATTAGCAGCCATTTGTTTAGAGGACTAAAACGGGTGTTTTAATTTTTTGTGTCATTCGACGATGCAACTGATGAGAAGTAGATATTCTGAAGCAGGATGTCGATGCTATGGAAACGACAGCTCCCCTTTTATAATAGAATCACTTTCTGTGTTGTGCATGTACAGTATAGAAAAGTTGAAGATGGCTAAACAATGAAAATAATCTCATTGATACAGAGAAAAAATTTCGTTAATTGTTATTCATGTGAATGCAAATTACAATATGCGTCGCTCTGTTGAAACGTGGAGAGCAAAATTTTTTAGAAGAAAGACAGTTGCCCAGTAACAAATACTTTGTTATGGAAAGTGTAAACAAAATAAAGTCTTTCGTTTCGAGTAAGGCCTAGCAAACTAAGGCTGACACATTTGATCCGCAGTGTTTTGGAGCCTGATAAATGTAGTCGATCAATTCCTCACCTCGCTAGGGCGCGGAATTAGATTAATTAGATGGAATTTTGGAGGGACATGTTAGTTGCGATAGAGTCTACAGAAATCTAGAAAGCCAAAACTTTACGATTCAATATGTATCTACACAGCTAAATACATATAAAATATATATAAAAAATTATCATCACCGCGGAAGCAAACACTACTTGCGCAAGTAAAAAACTACCAGACAAAGATGAATTAATGCGTGACCTCTGAATCCCTGATGATTTGCCACGAGACATTTTTCAAGTACCGTCCATCTTTTGGGCAAAAATTAGGAATGAAGGTGTCTTTTACGGGGGTTAAAATACATTGTATTAATCCTTAAAATTTGTACTAAGTTGTAGACATAGTAATCATTTAATCGCGCATTCCTCTGTACTATAAATCTTCATGCTTTCAAGCGAGGACTAATTGCGGAAAGTTCGTAGCACCCTTTACCTTTTTATGATAAAACTTACGCTGTATATTGCTTAGAAATAGATTAACTTGTAAGGGGGGGGAGGGGGGGAAGAGTTTGCTTAGTACAAATCGTTCTCATTTTTGCCGGTTATTTCCAATAGCTTACCTACGATCTTCAGACCCGTGCCTCACACCCGAAGAAGCAAAACACGCAAAACTTCTTTTAGCGAGATGGAAGTTTTAATGAATCACTTCCGTTGCCATGGCAGGTCTGGGGCAGTCATAGACGAAATTTCGGTTAAATTCATCAAAAATTAGAGAATAAACGAACTGTTGTGTCTTTTCTGTCTTTTGCTTCTTTTTTATCAAGCTTTTATAAAGACAAATATTAAAAATAAAAGCAAATATTGCCTCTTTATGATAAACCTTACGCTGTACATTGCTTAGAAATAGATTAACTTGTGGGGGTAGGGGGGAGTTTGCTAAGTACAAATCGATCTCTTTTTTGCGGGTTATTTCCTATAGCTTACCTACGATTCGTTTGTTCAAATAATAGACTGAGTGTATTGCCGATAATTTACTGACAACTTTTGCCCAAACCACCACCACGCCGGTGACTCACCCGACGTCTAAAGGTAATGATAATATAGTAGTACACTGATGGGTTAAGGGAGTGCTATGCAGCGATGGATAGAAAGGATTGTTTTTTTATATAAACTATTTCGAAGAAAGACAGAACCTGCCCTCAATCAGCTAAAGCCAGTAGACGCAGTAATAGTTTTGAAGGAACCTTAAAGACGATCATTTCTCTCTACAGACCGAAGATATAAAGAAGTTACCGTTTATTATGTCTTGACATTGATTTTTTCAGAAGTGTGGTCAACGAAAGCTCCTTAATTTCCAACACTTTAAGACAGATGTGAAAATAAGATATGCTATTAGAAAGTTATGAAAACTAAATGGCGGCGTGAGTCGATTGAAGCCTCCAAGGTCTGACAGACTTAAAATTTCACAAGTTAATTTATAGCTGGTTTAAACAGAAAACGTAAGTCAGTGTGTTTCATTGTAATTTGAAGATTTATAGTAAATGTTCAGTTACTTTTTAAGGTATATTTGGACTTGAGTGGATGCGCAGTTGAGATATCTTAGAGCCTTTGGAGCGTCTCTCTAGAAAGTTTTTTGAATCCGATTTAATGAACTGGAAACAGCTGTTAATAATATCAAACATATTTTCATGTCTAGTGATAGATCAACACAACTCTAATAAATAATACTTGATAAAACAGGTTTCTTACCTTTTCGTGATTTTCGGACCCGTGCCTCACACCAGAAGAAGCAAAATACGCAAAACCGCTTTTAACGAGATCAAGTTTTAATGAATCACTTCCGTTGCCATGGCAGGTCTGGGCAGTCATACACGAAATTTCAGTTAAATTCATTAAAAAAAAATACAGAATAAACCAATTGTTGTGTCTTTTGCTTCTTTTTTATCAAGCTTTTGTAAAGAAAAATATTAATACTTAATTGAACGGTAAGGTTATTGTTTTTCACAACCCAAAAGCCTTAGTTCGATTTAGAATTGATGATAAAATTAGTAAATAGTTCTATTTCGGGCATGAACATGTAGATAAAAATAATTCCGCTCATAATTTTTCTTTATAAGACAAATTTGAATTGTTTTGCTGACTTCGCCAGTCACAGCTGAACGTTCGATCAGCGATCCATTGATTATAATCCTTAGAATCCATGGAAATAAAGTTCAGTTTTGTTAATGGAATATTTAAAAATTATTTCGAACATTATTATCGAAAAAAATTGAATTATATATGAAATATGTAGGATAAAGCTTAAACAAAATTCACAATGAAAAATCCATAACTTAATTCGATGGTGTTAATTCTAGCTGTATATTATCTCCACAAATGTAGTTGAGAACCATTATGCCAGTGGAATTTGAACCATAGGACTCACGATAGGAAATTCAGTGATTATTTGAGGGCATAAAACAACTTAAACCGATGTAAGCTTTCTATTTTAACATTTAATCTTTAACCACCTCAGCGGCCACCTTAAGTGAGATCTTAAAAGAAGTTCATTGAAGATCGAGTAAAATCCCGTTAAAAACGACCACCATAGGGCCATGCAAATCTTAGCTTATTAACCCTATTTAGACCGGGCTTTTTTTCGCTCCCTACGACCGGTGGAGGCTCCAGAGGCGCGCCTCTATAACTTCAAAACCGCTCAAGCTACGACCACCAAAATTACACAGAACAAAGTACTCATCATTTCCAACTTGCTGGCATAACTTGATTGACACAATGACGTAAATTGACGTCATAACACGTCATATTGTTGAATTTATTGGCAGATCTAAATTTTCCCTCAAAGTACACATGAAGCGAAAAATACTTAAATGGCAAAGTGTTTGATAAAAATCAAGAAGTTGGCTAACATATAAATAATCTTTAACAATAGAGTAATTTTACTTGTTGAAATTATTACTAAATGCACTCCCGCAACGGTAACTTCTCTCAAATTATAATAAGAGAGGGCCAAAAATACTCCATGTTTAAGATAAAAATTTTCTGGGAAAATGTGGAGTCGAAAGGAGTCGATTTGGTTCATTAGAATGTTTGAAGTATAATAGCGTGGACTTTTGTCTCAATTCTCAATGGACTCCTCGTTTGACTACCGAAATGAATAATTCAAAAACGCCATACATACAATAGATAAGAAGCAACGCACGACGAGAGAAAGGTCACACGGCCAAATCTTACAGAAAATAGGATAATTTAATCAAGAAATCATTCTGTCCTCTTAATGAAGGATGAGAAATTACGCTCCTTAAAGCGGCGAAAATTTCTCCGAAATTTTATGTAAAATTCATATTTTTATCACAAAGTCAGGAAACAATTACCCCGAAATAGATGCAAGGCACGCTGGGAAGTTGTTAATATCCTCCTTCAGTATTTACCAAATCAGTGAATAGCAGTTTTCGCGCGTTTTGATTGGCTCCCGTATCTCGGAATACCCTTGGCTATTCACCTCCCCTTGGAGGATAGTTGTATATTATTTTACTTAAAACCCGTATAAACGAGGAATTTTTCATAGAAAACTTGATCTCAAACTTGGGAGGTATTGACCCAGAAAAACCTATCGAGCCACCTTAATTTAGATCGACCTAACATGAGAGTTCGGTTCGTCTTATGAAAAAATCGACGTTTGGCCAGGCCTAAGCTATGTTAAAATTTGGAGCCGTCTACGTGACGAGCATTGAAAAAATCCTTCTCTAATTTGTAGAAAAAATTTCTTTATTTTTTTCCCTATTTTAAAATTATGATCAGCCTCAGAACCGAGTAAGAATTAATAATTAGAAGCCGGCTTATTAGTTTGTGTTTTTTTTATTGTTCGTGTGATGTTTCCTCGCCTTTTCTACATAACACAATAAAAATTGCTGAAATATTTCAAGTGTTCACACGTTTCCAAGATTCACAGTAATTAAAAGGAGTAAAATTCAACACTTTCACGTGCAAACAGAGTGACGCCACATGCAGTCTCGCTGTTCATAGTAACAATAACTAAGTGTGATGTCACGTGAGATTAGTTATATAGCCAGTGCCTTTTACGACGATCCGTGGCTTTGTAGAAGTGATGGCTTTAGGATCGATTCAGTTGCAACACACACGGATAGCCTCCGTATTTGCTCTCTGAATTTATTTATTTTTTTAAGGCTAAAAACAGTAAAAAATACCACCGGGCAATGTGACGGCTGTCCGCGCATGTTTAGTCAATTAAACAGAATGACATGTGTCAACCTCGTGAATTATAATGATGCAATCGTCTTCCGGTGTCAACCTCGTGAATTATAATGATGTAATCATCTTCCAGAATGATGAAAATAGGCACCTTTCTTATTATTTTGCATCACCTCTTGGGCGAGCGAGTCAATCTAGTAATTATTTCCAGGATAAGTTCAAGTACTCTAATCAAGCTACTAGCAGAGCATTTCTTTCACTCGGTCGATTGTGGGGTATTCTTGGCTTGCAACCACCTGACAAGGCGCCCATGTTAGTGGTGTGTTGGTGGTCAGTACAATAGAATTTTTTCTCGAAGAATTTACATGAAAATAGGGTTTAGTTCCCAGAGGAAAGAAATTCTTTTGTTCTGACCAGCAACCACCACCAACATGGCCGCCGTGACGTCACGTGCAAACCAGCAATAGAGTAAGATCTTTGTTGAGCATGCGTTGTTTCTCAGGCTAGGATACAGTTTTGAACCCAGGCCTAATAGCCGTGTGCTTGGCACAGCCGGTTCCGTTATAACTATCGGTTAGGGGCTGTCCACACTTGGTTCCCGGGAACCAGTGCCTGGGTATCGGTACAAAATGGTGTTGTGTTCACACTTTGAGTACCCGATATGCAACTGTGTACTTAAATACTCCATTTCACCACCAACATTTTGAAACATGAGATTAGCAGCGAGTACAAAGCACTGGACTGCTCTAGAAGTAACAAAAACGGTTTGCAAACAGGGACCCAGGCCCACTTTTGTGCCGTAGTACAAGGTTTCGGCCTTGTACTCGGGTACCGGCACCGTGACCGAATTCTTGTTTGGGTACTTGAAAAAAGAGTGTGTGCACATTAGTGCCAAGCGAGTACCGTACTCGGGCACCGTGTCCGGGCAGTGAACGCTGCCTCAGTAAAGGGATGCCCGCTCTCGACAAACCAGTTTGACGATAGAGAGTAGTTCAGAAGTTCGAGCTTCGGCGACTTCAAAGGATTTACGCGATTCACGCGGAGCTTCTTTCTCTCCTCATTACTCAAAAAGAGAAAGGGAAGTTCTGCTCTCCTAGTCTTAACTTGTATTTCATTATTTATTATGCTGTTTTATACGTTTTGGGATATAGTAAAATATGGTAACCAGTTTGAAACAAAAGAAAATAAAATTTTAGCCAGGGGATAAAACTTGACCACAACATATACATGTATATACATATGTAAGTCATACGTAGTTCAAATTTTCCCTTACTTGTTTTTGGGTATGGTAATGTACGAAAATTAGTTTGAAGCAAAAAAAGTAAAATTCGAACCGAAAAGCAAGTAGAATCACAAACCATATGTAAATCAACCCAGTCTAAGCCGTATAAATCTTTCCAGTTCCACGAGAGTTTTCTCGTCCTCGAGACTTTGTATTTTATACTTAGAATCGACCACACGTGAACAAATAGAACAGATTGTTTGTTTACCATTTACAAAACGTTTCAGGACAATCCGGTTGAAAAGTAAATGGAACACTGCTTTTCATGTCGTTCCGGGGGACGAATTTCCGAGAGCAACGGAACACCAGGAAAGGAAGTCCGGTTTTCCGAACGAAATGTTTCAGAAAGAAACTGCTTTCGCGGCCGTTTTTCGGTAAAAGGAACAGATTTGTCTGGGATTCGTGCAAAGGCAAACGCGACTCCAGGACGAAGTGAACCAGTCATAATTTTTTCTTACTATTTGCCCAATTCGTGAACGGATCCGCGGTTTGCCCATGTTAATCTCTGCCCATGTACTGGTAAAATCTTTCTCCTTGGTAAGAGATGGTTAACCTCCGGCCTTATCTTAACACTTAATGATACTGAAATATTGACAGTAAACGATGTCAAAATATTACTTTAAAAGTGGGTCTTACAGTTTGATGTAAATTTATATTTTACGGTTTTTTAGCGCGTCGAATTGTGTAGCTCTGAGTTGACTGTTTTCTTTTAATTTTCGCCTCCGATCCGCCATGGGTGAAAAGTGCATGACATGAAGTCACTTTTCACCTTGATTATCGCGGATTGAACATGAAAAAAATTCTTGTTTCTTGTTCAACTTTGACTGTTTATTACGGTTACTTTGATTACCCTGCCAAGAAATTGAGTAGCTTTAGTAATAATGAAGGCAGTCGGTTGCCGTACTTTGTCAACTTAGTCTCTACAATAAATAGTTATCACCGCCATGCCGCTTCAAGCAAAATGATCTTCAAATGAACTTGTAATTTACATTGAGTAATAGTCGAGTTCTTTACGTTTTTGTACTAAAAAAAATTCGTCTGAAAATTTGCAATTTATCATTAAAAATATTTGCAAAGATATTAAGATATGAATGATGTAAAATGTTTCAGGTGACACCTCTTTACGTCATGTTTTTTTTTTAAATTTCCATATTTCTGGGTGGCTCACATTTGATGCTATGAAAACAAGTTAAACCTGTTTAATTACCGTGGAATCTTGCATGACCTGATTAAGTGTAAAAGGAATGTTGCAGATGGCATTGTTCCAGCACTTTCCGCTTCACTCGTTTGTGAAAACATGTGGCGGTGTTATTTTCGGTGCGTGATATAAAAGATAATTTGACAAGAAACTTGGACAGACCTTGAGCGATCATTTAATCGACGTGTCTATTCGTATTACAGAAGAAACCGTCGCTTCATCAGAACACAGGTAAATTATATTTCAAGAAATGTGTTTTGCAATTTAAATTAGCGAACAAGCATGAATTCGCATCACCACGCGGTGGATCAAATATCGTATGTTTTACTGCTGAGGAAAACTGCGCAGCTTTTCTCTCAATTGCAGTGTAATTGCCCGCATTTTGTAGTCGCCTATAATACAAACAAGACGTGATTCATCCATACTGAGGGCAATTATCTGACAGAAGACGTTTGAGAGGTATGAAGAGGCGTATTTTTCAATTGTTTTGCTGTAGGTTGCTTTGACATGTTAATTCATGTTGGCTTGAGGAAAGCGAGCCTGTGCAATTGATATATTTTTGGAAATGAAGAGAGGCGAAATTAATATTCATCGAGGCAAAAAGCGAAATACTGTCCACAAAGTTTGAAATTAAACGGTGGGTATAAGTTACTCGCATCTTCTTGTGGTAAATAAAATGTCTTGGCTGGCAGAGTAAACCGGTCGCAAACCTTGCGAAGATGAGATTAAAAAATAAATTATAAAAAAGTTATGAGTTGCTCAAGTTTTGTTTTGATGAATTCTCAAATGGAATGCGAATAACATATTATAGTCCGAATGAAAAGTTTACTTTTTGATAGCATAGTGTAGCAGTTTGAATGTACTGGCCAAGTGGTCAGTTAAATTCTTGGCAATAAAATCGCCGCTTTCTTCGGACAAAGGTTATTTTTTTTGTCGACAATTTAAAATCTTGCGCCATCGACTCAAAGGTCGGTATCCGATTTGTCAATGGTCTTAGGACGTTTTGGATCCTCTATTACAGAGAAAGGGCTGAGCTGACTAAGGTTTTATTAACCGTACACCCGAGTTTATTGGCTTCGCGTGCAGCTTGCGTAGGCGGTCCTTTGTTATAACGAACCCCGGTAACGAACGTAGATTTCGCGGAGGTTGTTTTGCTTGCCACAAGTGATTTGAAAACCAATGACATTTGTCAATGCGGGCAGCCTATTGTTTCGCATATTGATTGCAGTTGTTCCTATTTCTTGATCAAATGGAATTCGTTTTCATTGTGTGACCAGGGTTAGCGGTGGTCATTAATTAGCATAAATGAAAACAAACAATAATTCGACATCGTATGAGAAGCGGCATGATGGAAACAATGAAAACTCCAATTTGAAAACAACAAATGAAAACACCAGAAACAGTGGACCTACAGTACAAGCTTCGTCTTGAACCACAACCTCGATGGAATTCGACAAGGGAAGCTATTTTTAATGTACCAGATAAACCGATCCACGGCCGTGTTACCTGCGTCTTACCTCGTTCGTTCTTCGTTAATTCCACAAGAATTTAAAGTCGTTGATCCTTGTTTGATTACGTGTAATTCGAAGACAGGGGGAGTGCGTTGAACCGGAACTTCTGTATCGGAAATGCCATTTGACAAGCAACGTGCGCCTTATCAGCTTTCGACTTAACCTTTCGCTGAAAACTCTGTCAAGAGGGCAAAAGACCACTGAAACGAAGAAAGCGTTTGGAAGGTAATAGTTGATTTTAAAAGGAAAATCCCCGTTATCCGATGATCCCATCTGTTCTTTTATTTAAAACCAGGGGCACGCAATGTCAATTTGCGGAAAATATCTGTTTGGAAGACGATTTGAGATCTAGAATTTTCGGAACATTTGTTTAAAATTTCTTGCTTGCCTGCCTCTCCTAAGATTTTCGAACATCTAAAAAATGGTATAACTGCCCATTTTTACCGGATTTTTACCCTAAAAAGATCACCAAGAATTTTCGGGAGCCTTTTTCTGCCTGAAATTTTCGAAAAGGTGAGTTTTGATTCCTATAATTTTCGGATCACTAGACTTTCAGCTAGGAAATCCGAACAGATAAAAAATTTTTAGGGGATAAAAATATGCCTATATCTACCGTTTATATACTAAAATACGTTTAAAAATGCTATGTTAAGTGGTTTTCAACTATATTCTCGTTGGGTTGCCCCTGATTAACGACTGTGTAAAGTTTTACCGGAGAATCCCAATTTTGGAGAACCACCTTGGAAAAACCCAGACGACAACAATCAATGAAATTCAATCAATAAAAATCAATAAAAATCTATTGATTAATATTGATTGGCTATCAATAAAAATCGATAATCACTCACGGATGCGTCTAAACTTTATCGATTTTTATTGATTGCTATTTATAATTAATAGCTGACTGTGCAACAGTAAAAACCCGGAAACACAACAACGCTGCTATGTCTGCGGAAATTTCTATTTCCTATAGCCAGCGGGCATGTTTGTGTATGTTGTTGATGTGTGACGTTTTAAAAGATTTTTCCAATATATTCAGCTAAGAATTCGATAAATGTACGAAACAAAATTAAAGGCAGGCTCGAGACCATGTATAACGTCATGCTCAGTTAAACATTAGACACGGCACGTACGCATCTATTTAAAGTACATCTCAGTTAAGGTTTTTGCCTAATGTCAATACAGGAAGATAAATTAAATTGTTCTTTGTACTGTTGTTTCTGTTCTACTTTTTAATTTCTTAATTTGTCGTAGATAGGACCATGAAAACTTAATTGGGTTTATTTTCTAAGCCGTGTGACGTGTTTAAAACTAAAGGAAGGCACATTTTAGTTTTCAATAAAAATCAATGTAAATCAATGAAAATCAATGAAAATCGAAAGTCACTCAAGACTGCGGCTTTGATTTTTATTGATTATCAATATCAATCAATTAATTGCTATTGGTTTTTATTGACTATTATTGATGTAATTGATTATTGATTTTGATTGAATGGTATCGTCCGGAAAAACTGAGAAAATTGGTTCGTATTATTGGAGGGCATGAAAAATCGGGGTTTAAATTACAGTGTTTGACAGGTGAAGGAAGTAAGCTTTGGTTTTAATTATCGGGAATTTTGGAAAACCAAAGGTTCTGGAAATCGGGATTGTAAAAAGTACTGGCAATTTCGTGGCTTGACAAAATACCATCTACCCTGGACCATCTATCAAACTTCCTTAATATGTGGACGGGTAGTAAAGAGACGGACCCAAGTGTGCACGTTACAGAGTTGTCGTAAAAATTGTGCTAAATAATGTCTGCAGATTTCTATCTTTGGGACCAAGAGAATTTTCTATAGTACAGAAGAGCCTGTAGGGAGAGGTTCGATTGTAACATATAACGGTGGGGTCCCCTGTATAAAAGACACACCTGTGAGGTGACACCCTTGTATGGTACACACCCTTGCAAGATAGCTGCCCATACAAGATGGATCCCCCGGTAACGTAATCGAAACCGCCGTGCGATGGACGCCCTTCAGAGTGTTACATCACTGTAGGGTGGACTACCCTGTGTGGTGGAAACTCTTGAAAGAGAGATATCTCAGTTGGGTAGGCACGATAAGCCATTTGCACGATGACGTTATTTTACTATTACGACTAGAATCCTTCAGGGTGTTCCTTTCTTGTGCAAATAAGGGCTTTTGTTATCTAAACCGCACTGGGATTGCCAAATTTAAATATGAAAGGAAAAACCAAAAGGATTCTGGTGGTAGTAGTAAAATAAGGCCATCGTGCAAATGGCTAATTGTAAGAGCTTGTAAGAAGGGCGTTTCTGAATGGTGGAAGTCCCAGTCAATAGGACGCCTCTCTAATGAGGACATCTTTGTAAGGCTGCTACCCCTCAATACTGATTAAAAGCAAAAACCAATTTAAACTTGATGTTACATGTATAGCCGACACAATAATGCAAATGAAAATAAGACATGTCCCCAAGGCTTTAGAAGAAAACTCCAGTTAGGTATTGATTATTAGAGAAGTGACCCATATCTGTTACTGGGTTCTCTTGTCTTGAATCAGTAACAAGTGAAGGTCCTTAGTGGATATAATGTAAGGCCCATAGGAACATTGCTATCCCACACACCCCAGCCACTCTTTATGTTCCTCGTGCCCGTACAAACGAGCGTCCCCCTTACAACAAAGGGTGTCTTGAGCGGTAAAAAGGGCTTTAAAGGGAAATATTTAAGTCCTTAAATGTTATTAATTATTCAGCAATATGTAACCGGGTTTTTCAGATGATAACCATTTGATTTCAATATAATGTGGGTGCCGCCTTTTGAATACGCCCACCCAGAATAAATGTGGAATGAATGTGTCAAACGGTAGAAGCGGATGGACAAAACAGCTTGCGGCAAATACTAAAAGACAGTGAATGGAGCTTGTCCATTCCGAGGAGAGCGTACCCTCAATACCGTAGGTTTTTTCTCTCGCGTTCGGCGATTTAGTGCGGCGTCTTCACCGCGAGCGACGGATCCGCGAGAAAACCCGCGCATGAAAAGTCTCTGGCACCCAGGGCAAGAAGAGTGCGGTACGTTTATTGATATTAAAAACAGAAATTACGTGAACAATATTTAATCTTGTAGTCCACATGTTATCAATATATCTGGCGAGTAGCATATGTTGGCTGTACCAATGCGAAATCCTTTAGTATATTTGTTTAAGTCATAAATGTGTACCGTACATATAGAAATGGAATTTAATGAAATGTTAGGTAGAATGACGTTTCAATATTCTTACCGCTCTTCCAGGCGTAAAACTAAATTTTGTCAAATAGATAGCCTTTGTCTATGCCGCGTTACTCTTGATGTTGTGTTTTTACGGTTGGGTAACAGATTTTTTCTCCTAAGAAGGAGTGAGCTAAGCATGCAAAGAATAGTATTCATGTTTGCCTATGCTTAGAGCTTCACAATGTACACAGTTTTAAATTTGGTAGTAGAAATACTAGATTTCAGTCTTCCAAATACGTAAGACAAAAGTGCAAACAACTTTCCGTCGATCTTTATGGCTTCTCAGGCATCATTTCATTATTTTCATAATCTCAAATCACCTCAGTGACGCACACTTTCTTCTTGATCAATATTGGCATTGTAAATGGAAAAAAAAAATTATAATACATCTGCCAAGTGTTTTCCTCAGGATAGTCATCTATCCAAGCCACTCCTACTTCAGTAAAATCAGCGCCACTGAACTTATCGTATTATGCCCAGCAACATTTGTTATGCTAATTCTTACCCCCACATAATGAGGCATTCAAGTTGATCCGGCGGCTTATGCTCATATTCAATATTCTGCCGAGACTGAACTTAGTGATTATCATCTCACACTTTGTACCCTTTAACATGACATGCACAAACAGGCTAATTTAAAACAAGGACATCGAATCAGTAATTTGAATAGCCTAAAAAATTATCAAATTTCAATGAAATTCTAATTATTTTCTAGGCTAGGCAGGAATTATAAGAAAACGAAAAAGCGTCACTCATTTAATCGCGGTAGTTGATAGTTATTAACTAAAGGATCTTTTGGGGCGATGGATGCAAAATTAACATAAAACATGAAATGGTTCTGTTGCTGAAGGTCATCTGCCACTTGTCTTATATCTTGATGTGACATCTTTTTTTTCACAGTAAAATAAGTCATTATTTTCCATGTCTTATAATTTCTTATTTAATACGATATTGGCTGATTTCAGTTTTAAATTACCATATTATATTACTATTGATGCAAGACGCAAGACCTTCAAATATATTGTGTGGATTCACCTGTTTCGTATATACTTTTGTCGTTGCCGTTTCCATGCCCCAGGGAAAAATAAAACATCTATGGTCTAAAAGGAATGTGAAGTGTCATTTTACACAAAAGGTAGCCATGGGAAACAAACCAAAACCTGTTTTGTTTAAAGCAGGTGTCTGTGATCAGTAATTCTCTCATAATTTATTGAAAGGAATTGTCTGATTGAATTCCTGAAAAAGATTCCTGCCTTATTCTATTTTAGTAGCCAAAGGTACGTTTTTAGCCGAATTACTTTTAAAAATTACTAACTCTTTCCAAACAAATGTGGACCTACAGCTCTAATACAGCTTAAACCGGGACTAACTTCGGGAAGGCTTTTAAATCAGTAAAATAGAACACCTTGCCTGATCCAAACTGCTCGACTTTATGATTATTTTATATCTAGTTAAACATTTTCTTATGTACTATCTTAATTCGTCAGAAAGAAGAATGGACGATTCAGAGAGACCAGAAAAGCGAAGGTAGTTACATAAAAATTGAATGTACATGTTGCGTTGACTCTCCAGGGTGTATTTTTTCGAACTGTCTTCACATGTTTATGTTTTAACGTCACAATTGTCTTTTTCGATGCACATTCACTGCAGTCCAATTTTAGTGCATTCTTTGCAATGATACACTAAAAAAAAGCAATATGCTTATCATAATTTTAACATTTTGCTAAATAGAAAATGCGGTAATAAATGGGTAATTAAATATGCATAGTTATCTAAACGTTGGTTGAAACTATCTGAATGGCAGTCACTCTTGATTCAACAAACAATGACCCCATTGAACTCACTTATCTTGTTCAGTTCTCGCGATCGTACCAGATGCCTTTCAATACCGGGTAGCTCCCAACGTCCACTTGTTTCGTGAGTTCCTTAAACCCGTCCCATCCCCCTCGTTTTCTATTTGCATTAAGAACTCTAAGTACATTATTCGCACTCATAAAGTAACTTTGTTGCTTTAACACTAATGTTAAGTCAAAGCTAGTGTTATTTTAGGAAGTCATGTAGAATAATACTCGGTAGGACCCATCCTCGGAGACCCAAGGGCAGATAGTGGGGACGAGGGAAAGTCTTAACGGGCGGAAAAATATATATGGAACGAAGAAAAGTAAAGAACGGCGAGAAGAGCCCCTGGGGACAATGTCTTACCAGACCAGTTCCAAACGGTCGCCGCTGTTCTGGCTTCTGATTGGTGCCAGAAAACTTGTGTTTTTCTGGCACCAATCAGAAGCCAGAACGGCGCGACCGTTTGGAACTGGTCTGGTAAGACATTGTCCCCAGGGGCTCTTCTCGCCGTTCTTTACTTTTCTTTGCGCCACATTTTTCCGCCCGTTTAGACTTTCCCTCGTCCCCACTATCTGCCCCTGGGTTTCCGAGGATGGGTGGTACCATTTGTACCATAAGAACTTATTTACAGGCATACGAACTGTACCATATACTCGAGAATATCTTTCATTAAACGCGAACAACTCGTATATTAAATGGTTCGCGTCTTATTTCTTGCCCCGGACACGTTTTTGTGTGATTTTTGCCGGTTGCAAGGGCAATCCAGCGTGGCACGTAAGACTTGAGGGTGTTTACATGGAGGTGGGGGACCCCGGGTAGGGGAGGTGACCCACCCAGGTGGGGAAAAAATAACCCGCGTTTACAGGCAATCTGAAACCCCGCCGCTCCGGGGTGTATTTTCGCAAGAGAACAGACACAATGGCGGGCGAACGACTTATTTTGGCTGAAAGTTCTCTCTTATTCTCACTTGTTGTTCTTTGTTCCTTTAAGTGCTATGGCTGCATATTGTCATTTTTAATGATGCAAAGCTTCCGGTAAGGGCAGTAGACAACTCAACGGACAACCTCTCTGTTGCACGACTTCGGCGGTAGGCGCTTACCCCACCTTGAAACGTATACATAGCAAAATGTGACCTCAGGCTGGGAGGATTACCAGGTCTGTCAGACTAGACAACCCGTCTTGGCGGGTCACAACACCTATCATGTAAACGTTATCAACTTAAAACGAGTTATTAAACGGACAGGTGGGTTACCCCTCCTAGGCGGGTTACCTCACCTACCTGGGATCCCCCACCTCTGTGTGAACAAGCCCTTAGCTAAGACGTGTGTAATCTAAAAACAGGTATTGCGCTTCTTAGCGAAGTCGCGTCTCATTTCATTAGGGCTATTTATACTAGGAAAAATAAAACGCGCCTTACGAAAGACGCGAATCTTAATGGCACATTTCGTAAGAGAGGCTTTAATGTTAGCCGCATGCGTGTCGCAGCGAGGACGTGTGTCACTGTATTATCAGTAGATGATAGAAAAAAGTTTGCTCATACTCAAATTTGCCAATCCACAGAAAACTCGACCAAGTAAATGATGCACCTGGTAGGTATTTCTTTTAACTAATTCATCAACTTTTAATGTAAATTTCTGAGCTGAAATCATTTCATTTTTAGTGTGAGGCTTTGACTCCAACATTGAACTTTCATTCCTGTTTACATTCATTCAACAATAATGAGAGAAATATTGATTATGATGATGATGATGATGAATTAATCTTTCTTACC
Source organism: Porites lutea (assembly GCF_958299795.1). Taxonomy (NCBI): domain Eukaryota; kingdom Metazoa; phylum Cnidaria; class Anthozoa; order Scleractinia; family Poritidae; genus Porites; species Porites lutea. The sequence goes on from NC_133206.1 coordinate 18,517,853, forward strand.
CTTCTAACTACCCAGAGGCCCAGCAGAGCTTTGATCTGGTGCCGGTCTTGAGGAAAATTTACTTAAGTAAAACAAATTTCAAAGGCTCAGGTGATGATGACGATGAAATGATGATGATGGTGATGAAGATGATGTGACAGGGAAAAGAATTAACATGACAACGGATGTTGAAAATTTCATTGAATTATTCTTCTAATTAAAAGCATACTCGTAAAAGAACTGGATCGTACGGCCAGATCCCTGGTTTTAATTGCGTCAAGTCCTTTGAATTTCCTTTAAGTCCCTTTGTTTTAATTTTTTCTTCCCGAGAGAAATGGTATAGAAATCGCTTTCTTTTACTTAATTATCTTTAAATATAGTATATACGGTGTCCTCCATTTTCGTTGTTTTAGGATCAAGAAGTGATCAACCACGCCCTATGACTCTTGGAGAACGCAAGCGAAATGGTCCCCGGGTGCTGGTAAACAGACTAAATCTAAACAATGAAATCATCGAGAGACTGCGTCGGGTCACAAAACTTTGGGGAAAGCAGACAGCCGTTAAAAAAAGTGACAGTCAGGGAAATAAGGCAGGCGAAGTTAACAGTTTAAATGATGCAGAAAATCCGCCTGCAGAGGTTGGAACGAATGGGACAGGCAACGGAAGTGAGCTAAAGAACAGCACGTTTAATAACGCCGAAAGTAAAGAATTGATACCTGAAGAGTCTAGACAAGGCAAGTTGATTTTGCAATTTCAATTGGCTACATGGCCTCTGTGTGCTCGACTCTTAGGCCTAAGCTCTAGGTAGGCCTTTGAATCAGTGAAAACATCTTGTTCGAGCTCCTTGTCTTGAAATCAGTGCTTTCTGCTTTTTCACGCAGTCTTCCGTAAAATAATTGCATTGATTTTTTTCTCAGTTACGCCCAATTGACTTCTTTTCGGTAGAAACTACACAGGCAGACTCTGTCTCCAAAGGTTTTTTAGATATGCTTTACAACGTGCACTTGACTTGCGGCACATAACGCACACGCACGCTCGGCGTACCGTCTTTCCATAGTCGTCAATTATGCGTTTTGCAATTCTTTGCCTAGTCTTTTCCTAACTCGAACAGTTCTGGCATTGTTTGCTAAGTTAATGAACCGTTTTTAATTATCTGCTTAAGGTGCAACACCAATTCCAAACGACAGAAAAAGCACTAAGGCAAACCCTGTTTCCAATATCAAATCCGACGTCGACGACGACAGGGTATCACAACAGACAGCTGAAGATGTACGGACCTTTAAACAGGTAAATCCAAGTTACAGTTTGTAATCAAAGTTACAGTATCTGTGGTCATTGCCCCATCTTCACCTCAGAACCTCCCCTTCCCTTACCCATCCCCGCTGCCTCGACCAAAGATATTTTCTAAAGAAACCAGTAATAATCGGTTTTAGTATTTACCAAATCAGTGAAAAGCAATTTTCGCGCGTTTTGATTGGCTCCCGTAACTAGGAATATCCGTGGCTATTCACTGTTTTGCGACCGGAGCCCAGATGGCGTCTCGTTTCGAGACGTTTTCGGGAGACGAAATTAGATTGAAAAATGAAGCAGTCGTACAGACAATACCAAAAAAGCGACGAACTTTGGCTTGTCGGTGTTTACTGGTCCGTAGAATATTATTTTCATTCTGAATTTGCAACAAAATCGTAAAAATGCACTTGACAAAATCCCCGAAATGTTCGTAAATTGTAAACAAAGTTCCTACTAAGAGACGTTTTTGATTTACCAAAAATTTCTTCTTTTTTTATTTTTATCCAAGATTTGGTAAATACTAAACCAACTATCCCCCTAAGGGTCGGTGAAGAGCGCGAGATATATCACCACTATTCACCTTCCCCTCGGGAGATAGTTGGATACCAATTCACACAACAAAAACATGCAAAAGTCGGAGAAGCACATCACTTAATTCTACCTAGCTTATAGATAATAATACATAGTGTAAATAAAGGATAGTGTCGATTTTTCTTACTGTTCAATCTTACAAAAAAAAAGTCACAAAACTCCTCCTCCCAATTATCTTGACGTAATTTCTAGAGTTATAGTTTGTTTCAAGAAGGAGTTGTTGGCTCGTCCCCTCGGCAGACCACGGAGGGAGCAATATCTCCGTCTCAGAAAACAAGTGAGGATCGAAATATACAAACAAGGCATTCGACAGTATCGTCTAATGCCTTACACTTGTGTTAAGCATTCGACAAGTCACTCTCCAGTGACTGCAAAGTGAGAAAAGCTATTTATATATTTCTTTTGATATCTATCGCGCTGAGCAACCACAAACCTCTTCTTTTCTGACTTGATTTTCTTTTGCTTGAATTGCTTTTTCTACTGTTTTATTTTTGCTACTTTCTCTTTTAGATTATGCGACGAATAATTTTATATTTTTCACTATGCTTCAGGTACTAAAAGAGGTTATTGAGCAGCGCACCAAGGTGGTTGAAGAAACCATTGCAGCTAATTCAGTTCATCTTCAGAATCGTATACGAGAGTTAGAAAGACAGAACAGGGAACTGCGGTGGAGTGCAAGGAAACTTTCTGACGCTTTTAAGAATTATGTCACTAAAAATGAAAAGGTAAACCTGCTGCGACATAGATGACTCAAATACCTGAAGTCCGACACCTGGAAACTAAGTTTTTTTCCTCTCTCTTTTCAGAAGAAAAAAGCTAAGACGTCTTGTGGTATCCAAGTTAACATTGAAACGGTAAAGGTAAGTTTTCTACAAAACAGCAAACAAAACAACAAAACTTAAACCGTTGAGTACACATTTAATTGATCGAATTGGAGTTTTTGTTTGACTGTGTCAAGCCTCTTGACGCTTGATTATGATTTATTTCCTAATTGTAGAACCCTGAAATTGAAGAACCTTTTAGTCGGGTTATATCACCATCTCGCGATCCAGACATCTTGGTTGTGAAAGCTCCAGTATCTACTATCGAAGACGTGGTGAGCCCAAGGGTTCCTTCCTTGACGACAGCTGCTTCTTTCGCTGTAACAAACACTACCCTCGCGTCAAGAGTAGCTCCTCAACAGTCGTCTCCTCAGGTAAGGCCAATCCTTACATCCCTGGCACAGCCAATAAATTCAGTAGTATCTGAAGAGACTACGGTAGTCTTCACGGTATCGCCTCGGCCGTCAGAGGCTCACGCTACCCAACAGGGAAATAAGGTACCAGAGGGTGAAAGAAGATCACTTGAAACAAGATATACACAACTTGGACAAGCAGTAAAAGACCCATACCCGCAACCTCAACCACTTGTGCAGACAGAGTCACCCACTAGGGTAGCATCTCTAATTCAGTCACGTTCTCAAACAAACCCCAACTTAGACAGGATCAATAAAAGTCAAATGTTCGTAACCCAAGCAAGATCACTCTTGCAGCAACAGCGTGACCTACCACATACGTCAAAACCACCAGCACAGCAGCGAGTAATTATTCCATCTGAAACAACTGCTTCCCTGTTACAACAATTACAACGTCAGCAGCAGCTTCAGCAACAGCAACATTATCAACAAATGCAAAATCGGCAACTTTCCGCGCAGTCAGCACCCTGTCCACGCCAGCCAGACCCTTCGCCACAGCAAATACAACGACATTCAGTCGCACCTACTCCTATTGTGCCTCCTTCTTTGGTAAGTGCGAAACCCAGAAATCCCAACAATGGCCACCAAACTGCTGTTTCTTATTCTACGACTTCGGAACAAATTTCTATAAGTAACCCTAGCAATCAGCGGTCAAACCTGGTCAACTCAAACACCCCGGTCTGCGAACAGGTAAACCAACCTGTAAATCGTTCTTGTGGCAACTCGTCCGGCTCACCCCTTGTGGCAAGTACCAGGGCCCACGTTGGTAAAACCTTAGAAAGGAGAGAGATCACTGCAGCCGTAAGAATTGCTCTGAATAGCAATTACCAGAAAGAATCTATTGTCACACCGGATTATTCCTCTCGAAATCACAATCGTTTCGACATTGCTCATGGCACAACTGGAATTCGACGAGAAGTTCCTAGGGGAGCGTCCTCTACAACGGTATCAACCTATAATCAGTTTAAACCTGATATCCAAAGTATGCAGAAAAGCGGTGTTTTGGTGCGTGCTCGAAAAATGCACTTGGACAAGAAAAGCTTTCTACCATCTGGCTACAGAATAGCACTGCCCTCGCCTGAGTATTTGCTTCAGCAACAACAACTGCAATTCGAGAGTACCTCTCAGCATCCAAAAGCCAATCAGGCGTCCCAGATGCAATCTTTCCAAAGTAGGTCACCAAATAGACTAGGAGAACACCCTAGTCAGCAAACACAAGTAGTAACCACAAGACAAACCCCAGCAGTACAGTCCCATCACCAAGCCGCTACTCGGTCTGGGTATCAACCGATTCTCACCGTGCCAGAAAAAAGGCCACCACAAGCATACCGTAAGCAAAACCAACAGACTCAGACCTCTAAAAGTCATTTTCTGCCAAACGCAACTCAGGAAAAACATGAAGAATCTTCACTGACGAGTGAAGGCACAAACGGCAATGTGACCGTACAGTCTCTACACAAGCCTCCTATCCAGTCCCCTGGCATTTCCTCAAGCGATCTTCGTAATGAGAGACATTCCCAAGATGCACAAAGACCAGCTACCGAAAATCCGACAGCATCAAGCGTTCCAACCAACGCAAAGCAAGTCACGTTGAACCAAGGAGTTGTGCAAAAGTCAATGCCTAAGCCGTCAGCGTCTATTGCCGTGATGGGCAGTAGCATTGTACTTTCGTGGAACATGGAATATAACGAAGCAGAGATTAACGTTGACAATTACGAACTATTTGCGTGTCAGGATCTTACTGAAACAGACGGGCAACCAATCAAGTGGAAGAAGATTGGAATTGTGAAGTCACTTCCGCTTCCCATGGCGTGTACCTTGACACAATTTTCCTCCGGTAGCAAGTATTTTTTCTCTGTACGTGCAGTTGACGAATATGAGCGGGCGGGACCCTTTAGTGATCCTTGTACGGTTTCACTGAATTCTTCATAAAATGACATTTCTAAATCTCCGATAGAAATAACCTTAGTTGAAGTACGAGTAGTGAACGCTATCCAAAAACGCTTAATATTGGACGGACGTGGAACTTATCCTTTAAACGTTCAAGGGTTACTTTCCCGCGCTGTTGCCTATCGCAAGGTCCTTTTTGTCTTTGCAAAAATTCTGTGTAGCGTGATATAGATGATTGCAGAAAATGCATTTAATCTACAAAATAACAACCCGTTCAAAAAGCTGTTTTTATTGTGGAACAAATTTGCACACTTCTTTTTTTGCTGCTGAATTACTCTTCTTCTATACAGCTTTGTTTTGTTTGTTTACGAAATTGTTATTTTTGTTGTCATAAACGACCCTCTGTACGGACAAGAATTCGAAAGACTATGAATGTTTAAAGCTGTCAAAATCTGTTATTTCATTTAAAAGCCCATATTTATGGTCTTGAAAGCTGGGCTGAACCACGTCTAGGACATCGGCAATTTGATTTGAAAAGGCAAAAGACAAAGTGAAAATAAACAAAGACAATTGCATAGCATATAGTAACGTTCTCGTCTTAAATCTCAGCTAGCTGTCTAGCTGTGTAAAGTCTTAGAGATCTCTTAATTATGTAATATTTGTGACGAAGTTGTTTGTGAGCGAATACTGATTGAGACGTTTTAAATTTGTCGTAATCCATTAACCGATAAAAATGTTTTCTGTTGCCTTAACACTTAGCGCGCGAAAAATTAATCTGGAAGGTTGAAGTTCAAGTTCTGTTTATGCTCTTCGTCGCGTTTGCGCCACTTTACAAACGAGCTTAAGCAAAGACGGTTTGAACGCCGCGCGTCAACTGGAAATGGACTTTTTTTGCATTCTTGGGCAGTGGTTTTGCCCAACTTGTCAGGCAAATCTACTCTAGAAGAGTAAAGACAGGTGGCAATACAAAATTGGTAGCTTCAAGGCATATTAAAAGTGGAAAGGCATTACTTCCGGTTGACGTCCGTCACTCAAAAAAGTCTTTGCTTCAGCTCTGTTATTATTAGGTTGTCAGTAAAACGTCGCGCGAGATAGGAGTTATTTTTTTTGTTTTGTGTTGTTTTTTAATGTATGGTTTGTTCAAGAGAAAAACAGGATAAAACAAACGAAAACACCCCGACCCCGAGTCGACGTTTTAGGTCACGCTTTAATTGACACTTAACGTTTGGCGCAGTACGCATGCAAAAAAATCGCAGCTTTAGAGATTTGTCGTCATATATGGTTTAAAATATTTACTACAGGTATTCTTTTGCTTGACATTTTAAATCTTGAGGCAAAATGATCAGGTACGTTAATCACGTTCTACTTTATTTTATGACATGTTAATATATTTATATGTAAACTAAGTTGTATTTAGACAGTATATTTATACAATTTGTAAATAAACGAGAACGAAGCCAAAGTAATGAATTTGCCTATCTATTTGTTTATTATTTATTCACTGCCATTGGTAAATAACTACCGTCCTTTATTAATTGGGCTTGCACAAACTTTTGAAAAATAGAGAGAAAGAAAGAAGGAAGAAAAGAAGCATTTAAAGACGGAGGGAAGGAAGCAAAGTAGACAATCAGTCTGATCCTACCTAGTGATCAACCGGTTACCCAAACGAAATCAATCTTCCGCTTTAACAAACTCAGCGCAAAACAATCGGCAGAACAGCATAAAATGTTTTGTATTGAAGAAATGCAAATCCTTCAATTGTACCTTGTTGCCATACTTGCAGGAGAAGGTACACCTGCCAGATTCATGTCGTTCCCCTTCAAATTAAATTTAGCAATTTCAGTATGGTTTAACCAGCAACAAGCCTAATTTTACCCAAGGAAGAAAAAAAATACTTATTATAAGCTTTTCTCGAATAGATTTAGTGAAATGAGGATGTCGCTAAATTGGCCTACTGAGGCGAGTCCGTTCTGTTTGCACCAACTTCGTGTATGTACGATGGACTGCACCGGGGTGAAAACCTATTTTCAAGACGTAGTGCTGGTTTTTTACCGTCTCTTCAATTACGAAATGGTAAACGTGCAGCGTGCAACCATGGAGTTATGGATGCACGCGGGAGGTTGCTAAGCACGAAAGAAGCGTAAGAGTCGCACGAGGCGATAGCCGAGTTCGACTTTAGCTTCTTGAGTGCTTAGCAAACCTCCCACGTGCATCCATAACTCCATGGTTGCACAGCTGCAACGTTTACCATTTCTTTTATAACATAATCAAAAGAGAAAAACATTATTTTCCATTTGCCTTCGGAGTCATCGGTACGAGTTCATGTATACTGCCATCTGCCCGCGCGTAAACAAATCGTTCTATGTTTTTCAAAAACTTGCCTTTGAGTTTTTCTTTCGCTGAATCAACCGTTCTCCGTCTTCAGGTAAATTGCAAAACGTTTTTCGTTGTTATTCTGAATGGCATCTGTCTACTTGCTCTTAATATTAGGGTAAAAACTTTGAGGGAAAACTATAGCTGCAACAATAAACACGAACTAAAAAGACTAAAAAATTAGCTAAAACTAAATATATGAAATAATTAGCAAGCTTATTTATGTGACAATTTTTTAAGTAAACGTAAAGTAGAAATGAGAAAATTTGACTATAATTCCTTTAGAATAACAGGTAACACTAATTTTAAAAAGAAATTAACTAGCTTTGTATCGAAATCTGTCTGGGGAAATCCAGCTATGAAAGTCAAAGTTGCAACTGAAATTCGCCGACACACAGCCAGCGCTGAAGCCTTTAGTTTTTCGACCGTTCTCTGAACGACTGTTATGAATGAACACCGAGGAACAAAATAATACACATACAAGTCATTTTTTGAAAAATTTATTTGAAAACCAAAATGTTTCTGTACTCAAATGAAATTCGCTTATTCCAGCGTAATGTGCCCGTTTAAACTCAACTAAAATTGTTAATCGATGCGGTGAAAACGTCACAACAAAGCTGTCTCGAATTTGAGCGTGTTTCCTAAAATATTTGCTTGAAGTTAACATCAGCTTGACCAAAAAGTCAATAACACAAAGCTAATTGATAAATTTACATTTCAAACAGACTTTCTCTTCTATAAAAAAACACACAAAACGTACCTTAAATCTTCGCTCGCTCGATTTTCCTTCAGCCGATTCTAGCCGCGAGGAAAACAGTGATTAATTCATCCAGGGCAAATTTGTCGCTTGATCTTTTGTCTTTTTTCCTTCAAAACGACAGTTTAGTATTTTCTTCAACTTCCACTTTTCATCTGCCCATTTCATCGGTGTATTTTTCCGTCATCCCACTCAAATGGTAGTGGCTAACTGACCAATCAGAGCGCGCGATTTACTTTTGTTATGTTATAAATAGACCTTAGTCACGATACCCGCCATCTTTGCACGCGCTTTAGGACTGATGGGATAAAAGCAATGTCACGAAGTATTTCAGGGAGCATGCAAGTGATAACATTTGCCAATACTAGTAATCGCGGTCAAGTTTCTTTATTCTCTTTAAACGTGTCGAGGCGACAACTTAATAGTCATGCGTTACGACAAGGCCTGCTTTAGTGTTGCTCGCTGTGAGGACATTTGCCGTCACTTGTATACATCCAAAAAAGCAACAATGATCGCTTCCATCCATAATTTCCCATAGTATTATCTTTAAGATAGAAAGTTCTTCATTTTCTGTTGTTTAGAATAAACAAACCCGACCGCGAATTCTTGCATTGGCAAATTTTATCACTCGTTTGCCTCCTGAGAAACCACGTGATCCCATCGCTTGCAAAGATGGCAGGTATCGTGAATAAGGTCCATTGAAAAGGAAGGATTAAATAGCCACATGCAAAAGACTCAATTACCTGAACTGAACTACCAACCTCCCACTGAACAGACCTGCCCTCTACCAACTGAACTAAATGACTTGCCTGTTAAAAGCATATGAGAACAACAATGATTCCAATTAAGTACTAGTTTGGAATGTTTAGTTGCCATCACGAGCATTGAGCATTTTTCTGCACCCAAAAAAAGGACAAGAAAAAGACACTCGAGTCCACACTTTACCAGATATCTTATCGTGAAAAATACTTGAGCCTAGTATGGACTCCTGTTATCACTGCCATGAAGAGTGGCACAGACACCCATCAAATATGAGACGATCCACTTTCAAAATCGGCGAGGTGCAGCTACAGAACCGCGCCCAAATCACAATTATCATGTACGAACAAAAGCCCTTTCTCATCTGGTTTTCATGCCGGCGCAAGAGCTAACCGGTATAGTAAAGACATAGCCCTAATCGCGCTTAGGGGGTGTTCGCAATGAAGTGAGTTGCAAATATATACTTTAACAGCCATTTTGACCGTACAAACTTTGCCAGAGGAAAATGTTTTATTACGGCAGCAAAACGGGAAATCCCGAGCTGGCACGGTAAGCCCGTCCTGTCCATTCGAGAAGCCAATCAGAACACAGCATTCACTTCGACTTGCCCGCTTGTGAAGCTAGCCATATCGTAAAGGCACTTACTCTCAGTGCCGAAGGTATCCACACTAACTTGTGTTGCTTGAATTGAAGAATATGCACAGTATGAACAGAGTCATCATAGCCCCTTAACGAAATGATCTGAGTTTCACAAATGTGTAATTAAAATATTAGAATTGTTTAGGACATCCCTAAGGTGACTCAAAACACCGAGGGCAATGTGTTACAGCAAAGAAGCGTCGGATTTGAATTGACCTTTACCAGCAAAGGATCTCCTATACCCAGACTGGCTAACCCAAAGAATGGTGGTTGCTATTAATCCACAGGAAGCGCGGCACATAAACATAAATTATAAGTATTGACTGTTCCATTAATCAACAAAATATTTCCCGCCTGAACTAATCAAACAATTTGTCTGTGTGCTCGCTTGATCAAATCCTAGAACCGGGGTTTAGTGTGACGTAATAAATCAAATGCGGGTGACACATCCCACCTGTTGAAAGACACTATCGAAATTTCCTTCGTTCCTCCGATTTTTTCGACTCGAAATATCTGACTTGAAATCAGCTATAAATCCGCACAAAGTCCATGGATTTTTCATTATCACTTCAGACGTTGGTTTAGAGTCGTTTTTATTTTTTTTTTTGAGATTATTTTCTCAAGGGTTGCCAGAAGAAGTCAAGTTTACTCCAGAAACATAACGACTGATCGAGGTAAGTTATCAGTTGTGTAAACTAAATTTCTGAGGACAATTTTCTGTTTTACTTTGTGGTAAACAAGTGTATGAAGATTTAGATCCTATGCTGTTCCATTATCTTTAAACCAAGTTAAGAAAATTTCATCTAAGGGCTGTTCAATACGCCGTCAATCTAAAAAACCTAAATCTACCTTCATTCGTTCATTATCAAATAACAGAACTTACGACTCTGATCGTTGTGAACAGACATTCTTATTATTCAGTAGTTAGTGACATACATGAGTGGCCTTTTTGGCATTTAAAATTCTTCAGAAAAACTACTCTAGCTAGTTATTGGGTTCATTAAGTTAAACCAGAACACTGCATGCCATAGGGAATATCTCTAATACGACACGAGATTAGTCAGACGAAGTTCGTAAACAAATTGATTGCAATTCACTGCCTTCGATGACTCTTGTCAGCGTGATGGGTGTATTTCATTTTTATTTTTGGTTCCTTTCGTTTCATTTATATATATATAATTTCTAAGGCGAGGCGGAGTTCCATCTCTTTATATTTTCCTTGGGAAACAATATTTGATTTGCAGTAGTTTACCGAAATCGAATTTTGAAATGATCCCCAGCTATAAGTGGCGGCATAAAGACTGTTTTAACAGTCTTTATGCTGCCACTTATAGTCGAAGAGTGTTTCTTGTTAATTTTGCTAAATTGCATTCTATCGCATACGATTATATGGACAATATGATCAAAGGAATATTTATATTTTTGTGAAGTCATATTTATAACCTCAGATTTATTTTTTTGTCATATTAGATAGCAGTATTTTAATGCTGAGATTTATAACGTCTGAGCTGGAAACTGACCAATGGCCCATGATCCTTACTAGTAAACTTATTTCATTCTTTTTCCACTGCGAAAACATACATTTAACTTGATCATTGATCCGTGACTTTACTGATATCGTGTAAATGATAAATTTTCTTGCTATTCACAATATATTAATTTTATCGTTAGTCAACACTATAACAATGTCATGATTTTATAAACGGCTAGATGAAACAGTTCCAAGTTATTGCTCTTAGTTTCATCATGTCATAAAATAATCACAATTGAATCAGTGCTTTATCACTGGCTGCTTAGCTAACGGAGAGAGTTATAAGCAACCTGGCAAAAATTTAACGGCCTTACTCTAAGCCGCTTCACTCCCTTTATCACTGGCTTAGGTCGGGAGAGACTTGAAAGATCGCTTTACTCCTTTTATCACTTTCTAAACGCAATTGTGACAAACCTCTTGGTCCCTTCCTCTACCATTCAAGTGGGGCTGTAAGTATTGGCTTTTCTGACTAAGCAGCAGTTGATGCGCCAAGCTTTGCTAACCCATCTTACAAGTCTATTACTGTAGGAAAGAAAATGGTTTTTAACTTTAACTGGCTACGCATCACTTTTTCAAAGGGAATGTTTGTCTGTTTTTTTGGCCACATCACCTTTGGGGTTATTGAGTGAGCTTGAGCTATATACCAGAATAATGTGGCGTCTTATAGCTCCGAGATAGTAACTTTAGAATATCGTTCTATTTTGCATTGGGATTTTGCGCCATTGGAATGACGTTATAATTGGGTTTTCTTTTATTTCCTTCCATTTACAGCAAGCGTGTTTGTTGCGCGGAAAGGGAAGTGATGAGGCTCCTCTTTCTTATTTCACTAACTAATGTTTGCTCATTAGTTTATTCTGGTAAGTGCTAAATACTCCAAATATAATATTTTTTTTCTCTACCGAACGAAGGCTTCTCTATCAAGCGAACTCAAAAGTCCTTTCAAAAATTGCTTCACATGAAAAGTAATAACATCGTCTTACATTGACCAACATGTAGTTTTACTTTTTTCAGCTCCATTGGACAAGAGGATTGCAAGAGGTAAATATATGACAGAAGTCATCAGTTATCATACACACTGATTATTTAGCGAGCACTCACTTGCACGACCAGCTTCTTTCCAAAACGTGCGCCAAAAAGTAAAAGGGCAGTTGATGACGTTGAACACTCTGACATTCTTACTTTTGTAAAATTATACTCTGTACAAACAAGAAGGAAGTTTTAATTTCTTTTTAAAAGAAATACAACCGAACACATCTTGGAGAAAACAGGGGAACCATCGACGCCCAACCCAACCCACTGAGTTACAACAGAGGTTTGCAGTGCTTTCTCAACGACCTTACGGAAGAGTTCTGAATTTCCCACAAACATGCCAAGATGGGCATGACACTTTTACATTTTACCTAACTAATCGTCAGAAAATTTATTCATTTATCAGAGCCTTCGATAAGATTTTATAAAAGACAAGTTGCAGCTCAAGGTACACTGTATGATTCAAAGTTTTCGATAGTTTCCTTTACTCGAACTTATATATTCTTAACTATTTATCTGGAATTATTTTCTTTTAGAGTTTTTTCTGGTTTTCCCTTTAACAATCAGAATATCAGTCGTGGTTTTCCATCCCAAATAAAGACAGTTCCCAGTAGGGAACGAATTCGGCTTCTTTTTGTTCGTAAAATTCCACGTTTAAAAATTTACCTTTTTAAATTAAATATAAAATTTTGTTTTCAGGATACCCCGGTTATATACCTTCTTCGTGGCATCACCTTTCATCTCAAAATGCTGCACTACAAACTGGCTCCATAACGTGGAGTAAGTTGATATTTTCTCTTAAAGAGTTAGCTCTGATTAAAAAAAGGGTTAAAAAATGAACTGTTTTTCCATTCGTACGGAATTCGTTCGCTTTAAGCTCTTACCATTCATTCGCACCCTTTTTACTTCACGTTTTAGCACAAAAAAAAAAACTACGCGATGGAATAGATCAGATAGTATAGAGTTCATGTTTAATGTTATCTAAAATGATGGCGGGATTTAATAAAAGCAAAGGGTGAATTGATCGATGGTTTTTTTTTGGCGATTTTTTAAATAGAAAACTCAAACATAGCTGGTTGGGACAGACGATCTGGGACACTTTCAACAGCGCCAGGCGGACAACAGCAACCAGCAACCTATGCAAGTGCTCAAGTTGCCCCAGCACAAGCCAGCTCTACATCGGCAAAAGGACTCCTGTCCCCTGCCGAGAAAAGCAGTTCTGTGGCGTCCGCTGCATCTGCACAACAGTGGTCAGCCAGTTATCCTCCCACACAAGCACTATCAAAAACCCCAAACGACACAAACAGTTCTTTATTGTCAGGGTCATCCACACTTTATTCACACTTCAATCGCAATCAACTACAAATACCTGCAGGCCAATCAGAACCAAAAACGGATGATAGCTATCCTGTGTACTACGTGTCCAGTCCTGAAGAAACAGACAAACAGCAACAGTCCTTCCAGAGTTATTCCAATCCAAAAACTAGTCAATCTGCACTCCAACAGCAATCAAACTCGAATGGCTTGGTAGAACCAGGTCCATCAAAGGGTGACAGCTATCCTGTGTATTATGTATCCAATCCTGAAGAAACAAACAGACAGCAACAGTCCTTGCAGAGTATTTCCAAGCCAAAAACTAGTCAATCGGCGGCACTCCAACAGCAGTCAAAGTCGAATGGCGTGGTAGATCCAGGTCCATCAAAAAGTGATAGCTATCCTGTATACTACGTTTCCAGCCCTGAAGAACCTAATACACAGCCACAACCTTCTCAGAGAATTTTCAATTCAAAAGCTAATCAATCAATTGCATCTTCATCACCTTCACAAAGTGGTAAAGACGATGGGTATCCAGTATACTATGTTAAGGACAATGAAAAGAATGAGGAACGAAGGCTAAAAGCCAATTCAATTATAAAAACATTGTCATTGCCTACCAACTCAGCAAATGATTCGGCTACAAATAGTCATGGTCACCACTATCCTGTCTATTACGTCAGCACTTATAACAAGGAAGCGGAGGCTCCAGAGGCTCCAGAGGCTCCAAAAGCCACTGATAGTAACTCGTTTGTACCTGGAAGTCCATCTGTATCTGAACAAGGAGGCAAAGCTCCCTTATATAACGTAGGAGATTCAAATGTAGGCTCCAATAACTTGGGTCAAGAATCTAAAACCAAACCAGCTGCTGACTCCCCCGTAACTTACAAAATAATCAACAGTTCATCGACGTCTCAAGATACCACGAAATCGAAAAACAAGGGTATTCAATCCGCCACCGTATCAGCTGCATCTGTAACACAATCATCTTCTTTTCAACCACCATCTCAACCAGAAGCCGCCTTAAACATTCACCCTAGTAATCCATCACCGCCAAGTTCGCAGAATCAGGGTTATAGTAATTATGGCAGTCCTGAGTATCCTTCAGCACAAACCGCTTACCGAACTTACGGTGCATCCTCTCCAGCTGCAAACTGGGCTTCTCAATCAGCATCAAGCTATAATGGTCACCCTGCCTACCGGCCTCCTGCTGTTCCGTCATCAGACCAATCGGCTCCAAGCAGCTCATATTATGCCGCACCTCCTGCTCCATCGTCTTCTTTGTCTCCATCGTCATATGGAGTCTCCACTGTAGCGTCTTCCTCACAAGCACAATCTTCTGAAACCCAACCCGGATTTAGTCCCTACCCACCGATGAACGCCCCTATACCTTCACCAGCCCCAGCTCCAAGCTCATCACCGTATTCAATCTCTGACGTATCTTCATCTTCTTCATTCCCATCTGGTTTCCAATCGGCCTTAACTTACAAGAATCATCAGAGTCACTCTGTCCAAGTCTCCAACATCAGTTACAACCAGATCAGTTCAAGTGAAAATGGCAATTTACATCCGACTGACGCCGATTTTGCGAGTTCGTCTTTGCCCGTACTTCAAGCAGAGTACGAAAATTCGTCATACATCATTGCAACACCTCCTGATAAAGACACCGTCTTGTTTCTTCCTTCATCTTCGTTTCCATCATCGCTTGATGCGGACCAAGATGAAAATTCTTTGCGTACAAATTCTTCAGTGGACTCAGAAAGTTCTCCCGCGCATAAAAATACAACGTACTCCTCTCATGCCGCCGTTTCAGTTAATACAAAGTCTACAAACAAGATGTTACAACCTCAAAATAACACCGTAATTACAGATCAAGCCGTGGACAACAGCAGTGTGGCTTTGTCATCTTCTGAGAGCCCCACTGGAATAGAAGAAGCAGCAAATTTTCCAATTATAAGGATTCCCGAAAACGTTACAATGCCTGGATGGAAGCTTGAAGATGTCACCATCACCAATGCAACGTTCTTGTCCAACTCTTCCATGGAGCTACCACCCAAAAATAAGGTGGGAAATCAAGTCGGTTCAACCACTTCAACAACACGGTTATCACCTTCAAGAACTTCGCCAATAGTCACATTACCGTCCGCTGATTCAGCATCAACCAGCAAGACTGTGTCAAGTGACACGTTTAATATCCCTTTGGGACCCTTACTGGACTCACTTGCTGCTACAACGCAGCCTGGAGTGACGAAACCTCCCCGGTCACGGTTTTTAACGACACCTTCGCCAAAGCGTGCACCCTACCCAGCGAAACCACAAGTTGCCTTTCATCCCACTACTAAGCCTGCAGGAAAGAAAAAGGAATGGGGCTTTGGAGACAAGTATTTAGGTGAGCAATAAATCATATTCATTGATTTTAAGGGGGCAGTCTAGTTAAAAGCATTGTTTTTCGTTTTTGTTTTTGTGTTTGTTTCTTTTTTTCTACCCTTTTTCGTTTTAGCCAAGATTCCATTCAATCAAAAAACGACTCCATTACCTTGGAGTCCTTGTTTCAATAACTTTTTGACAACTTTTGGATGATAAATATTTAAATGTTTCTAATGTATAAAAATTAAGGCTAGATGTTTAAAATTTTGGGACATTGGAAAATAGTGAATTTGGGGGTTGTTAAAAACTTAAACTACAAATATGAAGTGAATAATTATTGGACAAATACCAGATAGTCCACCACCACAGCAGAGTGCCTCTGAGCCCATTAGCGGACTAACTGGTTTATGTGTATACCTTTTCTTCCCTAATTTATTTCATTCCCAAATCAACATCATTTTCCCTAAAAAATAACCAGGCTGCCCCCCTTAATACTCATTCTCACAGAAATAAAGTCGTATTTACTTCCCGGGTAGTGCTAAGCACACTTTGCTTCTGTCACCTCCAGAGTTGTTATTGCGGAATGACGAACCGACCCGGGTGTGACAACTGTACGTTTCAAATATTCGGGAAAAGCATGAATATACAGAGCTTTTCTTGCCTCTAATTTTCCACTGCGACATGCTGCCGTTGTTAACAACTTTTTGTCTTTATTACAGCCTCGCAAAACCAACGTGCACGACACAGGAACGTTATCTTTGATGGTATCGCTGGTGATAGTCAATGTAAGTGATTCGAAGTCCAAAGTTGTTATGATTTAAAACAGATTATAATGTTATTTAACAATTTTTTTTTAGTTAGAGATGGCTCTGTTTTGTGTTTTTCCATTACTAGTTAGAATAAGTTGACAATCTTCATTCTTGCGTTGATTTCAGTCCTCTTCCGCCCATTGGTTTAATTTTTTAGAATACCTGCAGGCTTTCCTCACAAGTACATTTTCACGCCTTTTGATCAGTAATACCTTCATGGTCCCTTTCTCCTTAATAATCGCTCTTTCTTCTGTTAGGGTAACAAAGGAACTAATTATTTTCGTTTCTTTATGATAGCTTTCAGCAATTATCAAGTTTTGAGTCAACAAGACGTCTTCTTTCCGAACAATGGACGAAGAAGACGAAGCATCACATGAACTGCTCCTCTTCAGAATAGCTACTTTAAAACCTGGACATACAACGAAGTTTGGTGTGAAAAAATTGCCATTAATTTAGCCTTCGATAATAACCAGATATTCATATTGAATTTGTTTTTTTGTAAATATGGAGAGACAGTATTGAAGCCGTCACACTTTTGGGCTCCGTGCTCTCAGTGTAAGGTGTAGATTGCATATAGCTTTTAATGCAACCTACGAGTCTTTAAATGTTACAAGTCACCGAAATTAGTTCCAGTGGCAGAAGAATTCCGACGTGCGATGCGAGGGAAAACTGCTCTGAATACATACATGAGCAGGGTGTATCAACAATGACATGGATGTACTAAACTTTAAGTCATAAAGTACGAAGAATGTGTGAAAATGTACAGGACATATTACTATGCTTATTTTCGGATTGTATTTTGTTCTTAAGAGTAAAACACGCTCTACAGCGAACTAAGCCCATTAAAAAGAGATTTTCAGCGGTTTTAGACATAATAATTTCAGATCGAAGAAAACGTATCTTGAGACTCTTGGAATTATCGCTTTTTTCTTATTAGCCTTTGGACTTGGTAAATAATAACAGAATCATTCTTTTGACGCTAACTGTTACGGAGAAGGGGACATAGACCCCGGCGGTAAGGTCTATCATCTATCTCCCGGCTTTACTTAAATAGGAGTCTAAATTTAAATATAAAAAAAGAAACAGTCAGTAATTTCTATTTTATTAAAGAACATACCTGGTCGCAAAGTATTGATCGTGCCACATAACCCCACATAACGGCTTACCCTCAAATCTTTATTGCTAAAATTCTTAATGATTAAAATACAATGACTACACGAATTATGCCAATTCCAATGGGTACTTTTTAAGAAACTTTTTCTTTTGTTTCCATCCTTTACAGTGAAAATCGCCACACCGGGTATCAG
This sequence comes from Porites lutea, assembly GCF_958299795.1. Lineage (NCBI taxonomy): Eukaryota > Metazoa > Cnidaria > Anthozoa > Scleractinia > Poritidae > Porites > Porites lutea. The sequence continues at coordinate 18,535,722 of NC_133206.1, forward strand.
ACATTTTCTAACTCTACGCACGCGTGACACTTGAGCGCGCATTTAGATAAAGCGGTGTGGTGAGGGCGGCAAAAATATGGCTTTTCACAGTAACTTCACCAGAATTTTTCAGCTTTTACTGATACATTGCGGCAAACCCCAGCCCCTGACAGAATCAATGCCAATTCTGACCATAAAAATACATTATCAAATTCACTGACAGTTGAAGAAAATTGTTCAAAGGTAATCTTCTTATGATAGATAACTTTTGATAAAATTAATTATGATTACTCAGTACAGAAATAAGAAATCAATTTTTTTGTTTATTCCTTCCCAATGTCATAAGTTACTTATATACAGTATTAAAGGTTTCATCGGCTCAGCAGCAGCATTTTGAACAGAGTCGGAGCTTCTTTTTCAATGTCTGCCTGCAAGAAATAAACAATCCTGTAAAAAAGATGAGGTTTTTTTGGGCTGTGGCACAGGTGGCTCGGAAGAAAAAATCCACCCGCAACGGCTGTCGAACCTATAATCTTCTTGTTACTATCACTCACCAAAAGGAGACTCGTTGGAGCTAAGGCCTCTAAGGTTAGTTGGACAAGATCGGTGTCGTGATAGAGTACATAACGTGTGAGACACTGCTCCCGATACTTCCATGAACATTTCATTTCAAACAAACGAATTCCTTGTCAAATCAAGCAGATTCCAGGGGAGAATTATCCAATAATGCTAGAAGATGAGTAGCAAATCGTTGAGAAAAAAACAAAAGGAAGAAAACTGCTGCTTTGTCTGTGCTCCTAGATAGAATGCGGGAAAGATCTATTCCAGCCTGTACATTTTGAGTTTAACAACGAAATTTCAGTCTCTCTTACTTTTCTAGTTCAACTGATCTCTTCTTTTTCTGTCCGGGCACGGCAATATGTGAACGGGTGAGAACTGGGCTGCTGTTACCTGATGAAAGATTGCAATTATAATTTCGTCAATATTTTGATGTCACTGCCCACTTCGTAGGTTATCTTATTCTACAGAGAAAATTCGTCACGAACACTCTTATGAGTCCAGAGCCGACTAGATGCATACCACATACTGTGGTTTACATCTGTATGGATACTATAAGGCAGATAGATCTAGACACCACCCCTCAAAATGAAATTCATCTCGCCATTTTCTCTCCAAAGCACTTAACATGGAACTATATCCGAAGGCGATGTCAAGGTGGATGAGATTTTCGAGCCGAATCTGTGCATGTGTGCTAGGGTTAATCACTTTTCATATCAATCTTATCCCGAGTCTTTGTGTACACCAAGAGCCATAATGGCTCTTGTGTACACTGATCAGCAGTAGGAAACAGTTAGAGTTTGTGTAGGTAATAGCATGATTTGAAGTGATATTTGGCATAAATACCACGAGTGATATTTCGAAATTGTTATACGTAATTTGAGACAATTTTGAAATATCATAATTGATATTTATGCCAAATATCACTACAAATCATGCTATTATTTATTTATACTGCTGTTGAGGCCTCAAATGTAATAAATGACCCTAAATGTAATAAAGGTCCTAATTGTAATAACTTTTGGCCCTAAATGTAATAAAGGTCCTAAATGTAATAACTTTTGGCCCTAAATGTAATAAAGGTCGTAAGTGTAATTCTTTCAGCTCTTATTATGCTTAGGGTCATAAGAAGATTTCATACTGTTTGCTTTCAGCCTTATTACAGGCCGGTTAACTGAGCGCAACAATGTGTCTAGGGAGTATCAAACACCAAATACCCCAGGCAGATCCCCTATATAGCCATTTGAGTAACACCTTATTATTTATGTGGTGAAAACATTTAAAAACCCCATGGGCAAAAGTAGTTAATTTACTACGATTGTTTCTAATGAACATTAATACTTCCTTCAATTGGTAAATTACTACTGTATTTTGAAAACTTTTGTGTAGATTCCATTTGTTTACAACTAGAGTTTTACGATGTAGGGATGTAATAGGAAAGACGATCGAGACGTAGTTAATTTATAAGTGTTTCTCCTACTTCTTGAGCGTTCTAGTCGCTTTCTAAGTTTATGAATATCTATGAAGACTACAATAGGGCGAAGAAAGTGAATCGCCAGCTGGCTATAACATTAATATCGCATCAGACCGTCGCATGTTTCAGTCAGGGACATTATCAAGTTTGGGGCTGATGTACTACATACATGCAGTATACTGTTAAGACTTCCATTACATTTGGGGCTAAAACCTATTACACATATAATGTTATTAGACCGGACCCTTAATTACATTTAGGGCCAAAAGTTATTACATTTAGGACCTTTATTACATTTAGGGCCAAAAGTTATTACACTTAGGACCTTTATTACATTTAGGGTCATTTATTACATTTGAGGCCTCAACACTACTACCCGCAAAGGTTTGTAATTTTCACATGTAGGTATTTCAAATTAACCTGAAATACCACTGCTCTAAGCCAATCAAATTGCAGAAATTTCTCATATAGTAGATAACAGGGAAAATAAGTCGTTTCAGGCCGTATTCGTGCCATTACTGCATTCATACATGATTCTGATAGTTCCCCAATCTTCTAAATTAAGTTCACACGTTGTTTTCCTTTCCCACATCCCGCTATAACTCACGTCCGTTTCACCGTAGTTCACAGTTCATTCATAGTTCATAGTGTAATGTCTTTTTGCTACCGATCACCATTTTCCCTTTTACTCCTGGATCCTCCCCCTCTCCTCTAACAAATACTTGATCCATTCTATCTCCTCCCCCCTTATTTTTCCCAGTGGTCAATGGATATCAATTACTGACTCTTGCCAACAAATAATTGAGAATGTCGCCCTCTCTTACCATATGGATCTCCTCCAACAGTATCGTAATATACATTTCGGTGTCTGGCGGCTTGGTTTAACTGAGCTGAGGTTAAAAAAATGAAGCGCAGTGTTAGTACTTCTAAAGACGAATCTACACGAATTTAGCAAACAGGTATTTTAATTTAGTTACGGAAATATTTTGGATATTAATGTAGCACCGTACAAAAAATTACTGATAATTGTGCCATGAATATTTACCGATGGTGTATCTCTTATCGTCATTAGGATGTCTTCCTCCAGTAATTTTTTGCTCAAAGAAACCTGCAGGAGCCGCTTGGGCTACAAAAAATGTTTAAAAAAAAAAGAAAAAGTTGTTAATTCAAAAATACTATCTTTCTTGTCTGGCTGACAAATGGATTTAATTTTTTGGATCTATTTGTTGACATTTTTGAGTCCTTTGACTAAAGCTCAAAGAAGATTATTGTCTGCACATTTTTGTTCATGCGATGTTTTAATAGCAACTAACTTTACTTTTGGACTTTCTTTTTTTAGTAGCAATCCAATATGGCTGATCTTAGTTAAGGGCAGTTTGGAGTTGTAAGACGTCATAGTATAACCGAACAATTGAAGTATAGACATCTTCTAACGTGTTTCAAGCGCTGAAATTTTCTTTAACTTTCAGGGTAATACCCAGAGTTTCCCAGGCAACTTTTAATCCTGATATGATCCCCCTTGGCACCATAGTTCAATTGTATAGATTGTTTTCACATGACTTCGCGGTGACCATATTGGTGTTTAAAGCAAAGGAACGGCGGCTATACTGGTGTACCAAAGAATCCTGTGTGAATTGAACTTTTCTCTCACGTAAAAACATTTTGTCCCAAGAAATTTGTATAGGTGCTGTCCACGTGAGTGAAATGTTCTTATACTCACGTGAAGAAATTGCCGTCTCAGCTTCCAGAAGCGACCTCTTCTTCTTGTGACCGGGAACAGCGATGTGTGAACGCGTCAGCACAGTGCTGCTGTGACCTATTCAAAATAAAATTATTAGGCAAGTGTTCAATGCTGTTGAAATAATGAATGAAAGAGGTATAATTAACAGCGACCAATTTTGCTTTTTTCATTACCGTAAAGTTACGAAAGAAACAACCCTCGCTGCTTTCGGATTTAGCACCCGTCTGCTATCGCTACTTTCGGAGGCTCCCTACTTTCGGGGGGAATTACTTTCGGCTGGTTAAAACGTGTACTCTACATTGGCACTTTAAAAAAATAAAATCGCAAAAAATATGAAAGGAATAATTTTTGAAGAAAAGGTAATGTGTATCCTGTACTTTAAGAGTTATAAACAGGAATGTTAAATAATCATTATTAACATATCTAGGATCAGTGTGGCATTTTTTCAGGATATCTATCATATCAGTTATTAGTTAGTTATTAGTTTTGACGTCTCTACTTTCGCAGGGTCGTTATTTTGGGGGGAATGGCAACTTTCGGGATTTGCTAACATCTGTAACATTTTATCACTACTTTCAGAGGTTCGCTACTTTCGAGGGGTCGTTACTTTTGGAACTTTACGGTAGCTTGTTAACACCAACGCGAGAAGCACCATAACAAGGGTTCTTAGTCTTGTGTCTAAAAATCCTTGTCATTTTGATCTAGAGTTATGTTAGCCATATTCCTGAATAACAAAAGGAGTAATCAACTTTACAAATATTCTTGTCAATTGCTATATGTAAAAATGCAAGCCACTGAGAAGGTATACAACGGACAATTGTAAATGTATACAGCAATGATGCGGTTCCGAGGGTGGGAGAGATTGGTCTATATAAACTGTCTTTGTCCTTATTTCAAGATGACCTCTATAAATGGATATTTCCCTTGATCATGTCATTCATGGTACGGTAAATGATTAGCTCCCCCACAACCCCTCTATGAAGGCCATATCCTGAGCTTATAGACTCGGTAAGAGTCATAAGACCCTTTATAATACTTGCAGAATATACCGCATCATGTTTTAAACGTTTCATATGTTATAAAACACCCCTGTTCGATTATGCATGTAAACAGGTCTGAACTACCCAATCCCAAGCAGGCATCTTTGAAAAAACACACAACTAATTCAAATTTACTGCCAGCTCAATTCCCCTTTTTCCCTTATCTGCCCTCTGAACTTAACAAAAATTATATGTTAGATTTTGTATTCTTCTTTCCTATTAAGAATTTTGTTTTATGTAAGTTCTTGTTGTACTTTCGCGTCTTTTTTTAATGTTACGCATGCGCGTATTGTATTGTTTTACTCTAGATCATATACCTTGCAAATCCCTGGCTTCTAGTTTGGGCTTCCCAACACCAAAATAGTATTAATACATTTATTCTTTATTCTAATTTTATTTTATGATATAATATGTGTCAACAACAAAAACTTTTCATCTCTTTCTTTTCCCTTCTTACCATAGGGATCTCCGCCGACTGTATCATAATAAACATTACGATGTCTCGCAGCATGATTCAATTGCTCTGTGAAAATATAAATTATGGCAAAAAAAAATCAACTTTGGATAAAAGTGATCTTATAAAGACGAAATGGAATGAGTATCTTTGTTCTGTGGGAGTCATTTACAACCTCTGTTTCTTATGGAATGGGTTGAAACTTTTTCAAATTTTGCTGAAGGAATGTTGTGCGTAGGTGCCGAAATGAAAGAGTTATGGAATCTGCCATATTCGTATCAGTTTTAGTAGTGCGGGCAAATCAGAATATTCATTTTCATTTGCCTATAACCAATTAATCCCTGAGAATACGAAAGTAGTTAAGATTGTTGTGCAAAATAAGCGCCGTACCTATTGTATATCTCTTGTCATCACTTGGATGTCTTCCTCCATGGACTTGCTCCTCGAAAAAAGCGGAAGGCAGTGGATTTCCTACAATCTGGCCTAAAACGCAGCGAAAAAACATTTAACGTGGTCAGTTTCGTGCATGCTGTGTTCTTCACCACAGCTTTTCTTTGCACGATTATTCATTCCTGGGGTGTAAATTATTTATTGCAAGGAAGTTAAGGAAAACGTATGGTGATCATCACAGGACATAGTTTCAAAACAAACCTTATTATGGACACCCAGGGGACCACCCTACCAACGAGTAGCCTTCAGCAACAAGAGATTATTTTATTCAAACGATTGCATTTTTTTCCAAGATTTCAACTGCTTTCCCCTTTTAAGGAATACCGTTGATAGCAGAGCGAGAGTTCATTGTGGACTATAAACCAACATTTACCAACTAGATGAAAAGATTATACTCACCAGTTTCTGCAGGATTTGGTATGGCACTTTTCTTGAAATCATTCATGCCTTGTCCTGCGAATGGAATTTCCCAACCTTTAAGAGGGAAGGGTAGAATTTAAATCTGATTCAGGACGGTAAAAGCGCGTCTATGAAACACTGAATATTGACAAGACTTCTATTACCTTTGCTCAGCACAGCAACCCAAAGCAAGATGCTGATCATGCACAGCGGACTCCTCATTTCGGCCTAAGAATAAAGAGATAAGAGTTATAATTATGCGTCATATTTATGCAATGCGTAATTTTCTTGCTGGCTTGATAATCCATCGCACAGTTAAACTCAAATTAAGGCAAAGAAAATATTTAAGAGAAATTAACTGTACTAACTAAACACGATGCAAAAACTGAAGAACTAACCTACAGTACAGATGCTATTAAAATTGGTAATAGTCATCTGATAGCTCAAGGAAAATATTAAAATGAAAATGGAAAATGAAGAATTGTATGTTTAATTGAATTTTTAGAAATTAGATGAGAAAGTCAACTTCCAAATTCATTATCCATAAACTTCAAATCACATCCTCATTTTCCATTTTTCCATTCCAGTACCCACTTCCCATTTCCGATCATCTATTTCCTATTATAAGTTTTATCAACAGTTATTTAATGGATTTGCCCACTGATAAAACCATACAAATAACACGATGGAGGTTTATATTTGTCTTTTAATTCGGGATGTAATGAAACCTAAATTAACTGATTCTCTATAAAAACTTTTGCAGAAAACGACTCAGTAATAGAAATTTATCAAAATGAAAATTTCACCGTTACTGGAATGCTTCCTTTTAGCTACTGCACATACGTTCTTTGCAGAGCAAGAACGTTCAGAATGATTGTTAGTTTAAGGAGGGTCAGTCTCTCTTTATTTATGAGTGTTTTTCACTGCTTAAGATCGTGTGAAAAAGGTTTATCGCGGCATCAGCTAAGACTATCCCATTACCTTCAGTCAGTTCTCTGTAAAATAACAGACAACCAGTCCAAGAGACAGAAATACTTAAAGTTTTTATTGCCATTCTTCAGTCATTTTTCTTTTTCATACCACATGGTGGACGCCTTTTTAATATGACAGATACAGTACAGGATATCCAATAGAGAGGAGAAGTGTGACGTCACGTTACCATGGTAGCAAATTTTTTGGATCACAACAATAGGAAGCTCACGCTGCAACGACGACTGCCACGGCAACGAGAACGCCAGAAAAAGGTTTATAATAGTTATACATTGTATATTAGCAAAAGAACCACTTTGCACGTGCATCACGTTTCTTTGTAGCTGTCGTTGCACGACTGAGACATGAAACTTCCTAATTTTACGCGCCCACTTTATGGATTTGGTGAGCACGACACAAAAATTTTCTTTTTCTTTTTCTTTTTCTACACTTAGATACGGTCCTTTCGGATTCAACCCCAGAAAATTTCGCCAACATTTGACGAATTGAATGACATTGAATAAGATCTATGAAATTTTAAACAGTGCGAATTCACTTTTTTAGTGACGCCTACGGTTTGTTGTCATCCAGAAAGTTTGCTATCTTGGAAACCTGACGTAACGACTTCTCTCTATAGTGGCCTTACTAAGGAAAGTCGACCGTTCCCTGTTCAATGTTCAATGCTTAGCATCATCTGTTCGTAACTATCTCTATGCATGGCTGCCCTCTATGTTTTGCGGTCGGGCTTTTTCGATGAATTTTTTTTGAAATATTGTTTTATGCTTTTCTAGGTGCTGTTGTCAAAGTAGCTACTTAAACTTTTTTAATTACATACACCTTAGTCAGTTATGGCGGAAGCAATACTTTTCATTATAATATGTTAATAACCCTCTTTGCCTTGATTGCACTTGCAGAATTCAAAGGAAGTTTTGCCTTGAACCGTGGCAACGAGGGCCAATTATCATTAGGACAAAAAATATCAAATTAAATTTGACGCCATTTTGGATAAGGTGTATGACAATAACACCAACGTAAAAATGTGCGAGAACGAATCAACTTTGGACTCAGTTTGCTCTAGTTTCTCAGAAGCTAGTTATTTGGGTGGTTTCAAATTACAACGACATTTCCTGCGGTCCCCGAATCATATATATTTGTAGACAAACTGCCGTATCAGATGTCGTTAGAATTCAACTTGAAAGCGATCACTTAGTTAATTGTCAAAAAATCTTGCTTGCACAGCATGAAATATTAAAACACTGTAGCGGACAGAGTGGCCAAAACCCAAGCAAAGTTAATCGTTTAACAGAGTACTTCTTGACAAAGAGCTTCTCTTTCAGATAATTTTTCCCGGTTTAAAGAGCTATTCGTGTTAAGCAGTAAGATAATCTGAGATAGGTAATACGCCTGTAATCCTTCCGATTCACTTGAACACCAAAATAGCAGGTTGTTTGTGTTTTATGTTATTATCGGTTTGACACTGAGAGATCGCAAGGTTCTAAACCAAATCTGGCCGGATAATTGAAGTAAAAGTCTAACGCTCGTCTGCATTACGTTTTTGACTCGTATCAAGCCTTTCCGCCTTTCACTGTCATAAAAAATAGACTACTGTGTGCCACAAGGATTAGAATTAACCATAATTACGACATGGAGAGAATCAGACTGGTCACGAACTTCATCTAATGATAAGATCAACCCGATCTTCACTGAGGTTCTTGCATCTTTAGGGTTAAGTCAAGTTCGAACATTGACACTAATTTGTCATATTTATTAAAGAGGTAAATGACCCGCCGTTCACCAAACACGTGTGTGTCCTTAAATAAAATGATATTTTGATTTTTCTCTGCGAGGATAGACACACAACAAGGAGAAATATGCAAGGTTAAATGCATTATTCCATATTCATTGATATATTCACTTCAGCGAGTAAAATCAGAGGTCAGAAACAGATACGACAAAAAACCAAAACACTGGATTACCTAGAGTGCAGTTTTTTTTTTATAACATCAATAGTCTTTTAGTCCTTGGCAATCGTGTGCGCATATATGGCCAAATACAAAGCTAGATTTATTGTAGCTTAAAATGTATCAAAATTATTAAAATTACCAGAAACTCACCCAGTAATATCTCCAAGCAACCGTCAGAGTTTGAAAGAGATCTTGAGGTTGGCTTCACTCGTGAGGGAAATTAACCCGAGCGAAATCGATGTCTGCCCAACAACCGTGACAACTTTGACTCCGTCAAGGTGGCTTCCCACAAGCAAGCGTTTTGATTGGCTGTAGTGTTATCATTCTGTCAGACAGGTAAGAAATTCACTTTCCGCCTGGCCGGGCGGTCAATAACATCAATATCATTAATCGAAAATGGCCCGTCTGCAAAACCGTGCACATATATTGGGCTATACTTCATTCAGTATAAAATAAACTAATGCCAGCGGAGCACAGTATAGTCAAGGAATATTTTCTTTGGGGCCATCCGAAAACATTGCCTATAATGCTTATAAGATATGGGAGCTCAGCCCTAGGCGGTAGGAGCGGGAAGCTCCTGTTAGAGAGCTGGTTCATCGCTTAATGCGTTGAGCTGAGTAAGAGGCGTAGAGAAGTGAACGAAAGGACTGAATGCCACGGGTTATGCGCGGCGCTCCAGTGTTACGTAACAGAGTTTTAGACTATTTTGTCGCCGAGTGCCCAGAGGGAATAAGCTCAAGATTTCATTCATTCTCTCTTTCACTTATGTTACCTAAAGTCTCCAGTCTCCACTGCTCTGTAACCTTTACTGACAGGAAAGGAGAACCCGCAATAGGGGGAAACACGCAAACAATTAATACATAATTTAGCCAAGGTTAAAAGCAAGGCTCTCGTTAATATTTGTAGTTTACTCAAACAAAACATAAAATCGTGTAACGCTAAGCGGCAACGGCAACGAAAACGTAGGTCTATTTAGCAAAAAACAATTTGCGCGTGCAGCACACTTTTTTGAACATTTTGTTGCCGTTGTTTTGCAAGACTAGTACAGCGTGAAACTTCCAGAAAATTCCTAGTTACACGTTTATGGAGAATTGATGTCGTATGTGCTCCTGTTATCCTTTCTCTTTCGCTGCTGCTCGTTTTCACCTTGGTGACCACTAGTATTTCTCATTTCCTATAAAATGTTCACGTTTTTCTTCCAACGAAATTGTGGTCTCTTTTGTTAATCTCTTGCTCTAGCTCTTTCTATTATCCACGTTAATGTAGACATTAAATTTAGTCTGAAGGAAGAATCGGCTTTGTTGTTGTTGTCGTTGTTGTATTTTTTCTTTCAAAAATCCGAGTGGCCATGCGATTTACCACCGAAACGCCCGAGTGCTTGAAATGCAAAATTTCACCCCGACTTACGTGAAGTACGTAAGTACATACGTACGATTTTGTCAGAACCAAAATTTCTCGGATACATAGATAAACAAAGTTTAGACGGTATCAAAAACAGGAAAACTGATGTACAAGGATATATTCAACAATTACTGCATGAGGATGAGTTTGATATGACGGATTATCCAGGGTCAGTATCATGGGATAACAATCCCTGAGCTCAAATGGCGAGTTAAACTTTTGAAAAAAAAAGTTTCAAACAAAATCAACCGGATACCATCATTAATAATAAATTTTTGGTCAATGAAAATAACACCTTAGCTCTTTAAAAACTTCTTCTAGAAATGATAAATTGTCAGCATCAGGTAAATTGGAAGTGATGTGAAAGGTTAAAAGATAACTTCTTGAAAATCACTGGCGCCATATCAGGAGAGCTTTAAAAACAAGCACATGAAATTAAGCAATCCTGCAATCGACGCAACATGTTAATGTACAAGGTAAAACAAAAACGAAAATAAAAATGTAGACCTTAAAAGGCTAGTTCTTTTTCTAGGACAAAGCCCCTTTAGTGTGGACTAGGCCTGCTAAAGAAAAAACCGTCATAAAGGATATCATTAACGTATACATTGGGACAAGCCTTTGGGAGAAGATGTTGTAGGTAAATCAGTTTTCAGGTTTGACCAGAATTTTCTTTGTCTTCCTCTTTGAATTCAATAATGGACAAAAATGTTTGGGACACATTTGCAGTTTGGGGGCTCTTTTTAAATCACACATGCCCAAAAACAAGGTTGGACGCGTGTATCCAGAATTTTTCCCGAGTTTCGTCTTTGTATAGGGTGGGTGAGGGAGAACTGCAATATATTTGCAAAAAGGTTGCACTGCCTTATCAGGGCACCCAAAAACTACAAAAAATAGTGAATAATGCATTTCTGTCCCAAGGATTGTAGGTTGACTTCTAGTTTAACCTGAAAAATTATTTTACCTACAGCAGACATGCCGCTCATAGAGTGAGGGTTTTGAACAAATACACTGTTTATCCCACGAGATAACGTGATAATTGGTAAACATCAAAACATTTTTATTGATTTTCACAAGTTCAACTGATGACTGACCGATTAACTGACATAATTTGCTTCTTTCCTTTATTTTCATTAAACACTATATGAGCACAGTCTTAAAATACAAGGCAAAATATCAGTTTTACATTCGTCTACACATCTCGAGGAATATTCTAGGAAAAGTTGTTATAACAGAGCTAACTTAGCGTTAACAAAGCTATGTAATTCACCAGCACCCTGAACTCAGAACAGGACGGTGTTCCGGCTGATAACACCTTGAACCACGTTCTTGCTTAAAGTTTCACCCCTTTTAGCAATGGAAGGGCAGTAAACAACAAAAAATGCAAAATGAATCTTTGCGAAATACCAAAGGGACTGTTAACTTTCACAATTCTCTACAACTTTTTCATATAAACGAGGGACAGGGGCGCTTAGAGGGGTGATGGAGAGACGGGACAATCAAACCGACCAAACATTTCTCACTCTTTCCTCTTCTTTAAATAGATTTTTTCGTCTTTTTGCCGGGTTGATTAGTTTTCATAATATCGTCTAGCGTTTCACCTGTGTTTTTAAGAGGAAAAAATACACATTTTAGTTAAGAAAAAGTAAGAAATGAAGATTACCCGAAATAAGTCGAATAAAATTCAACATCCAGCCTTTACCAAAGCATAACCTTTATTTGACCGCTTCAATCTCATTATAATTAATTTTTTAAGGCTTTTCTGCTTTTTTATTATCAATAACTATTAAAACTACTGTCAGTTTTAAGGTAAATTGCCTAAGTTGCGGTTAGTTCCTATTCTGCAGTTTGCTCTTTCAAAAAAATTATTACTATTATTTCGGCGTGTTACTCTCGTTTTAAAGCTTAATGTTTTCATGGCCATCTTTTCACCTTGAGTGAGTCTCGGCAAATTTTTCTTATGTTGAGAGTATTTGCATGTATACTGATTCTTTAAGTAACAAGCACGTAACCTGACCGAAATGCACATGCAATTAACTTATCTCTTAGACAAGTAACCTCCACTTAACTTTACAGATTCTATCTACAGGACAATAAGGAACTTTGTTAACAGATTCTCTATCTCTGAATTTATTTTGTTCCTCGAGCCCCGGCTTGTGTTCCTTTTGTTTCCTGCCATTAATTAAAAATAAATGAAATTACTGGGTTTACTTTAATTTTAACTTAGCCCTCACTAAATTAAATGAAGTAGGGCAAGCATTGTTATATTACGTGACAATATCCGTATTAGAAAGTGTCGAATGTTTACTTATCACTAGTAATAGGGTTAAACGTCAGTTTTTTTAAATGGCCATCTTATTACTCAAATTTAAGTTTGAAAAGAGGTTTACTAGCGTTAGTTCATCTTAAAATGTTACATCATTTTACGGGAATATTTTTGCGAGTGAACTGAACGAATTGGATAATAGGAAAATATAGCGAGGTAGTCACAGGCAACAAGAAAACAATTTTGTCATTATATTCGACTCAATCCTAGCTTCGTCAGTACAAACTGTTGAAGGCAAAAGTTATATAAAGAAAGGTAATTGTTGCTATCTCTAGGTGTTAAAGCCTTTTCTTCAACGAACATTTTTCAAGTGCCAAGAAATTCTAAACACATATAAAACCGCCACTCTGTACCATGCCTTAGCTGTTAGAAGTTTTTTCGCGAACGTAATGAGAGAAAACTAAAAAAAGAGCAAAACATGTTTTCGAAGTCAAAATTTTATTCGCATTTTATTCACGTCTATTATTTAAGGTTCATTTGAGTCCACATGCATTAATTTTTCCGGAAAACAGTCTTGTATATTCCTGAGCACCTAAAGTAACCATGGTGATGGATAACTTTGATCCATACCTTTTGGAAGGCCTGATTTCTTTACATGGTTATCTGAAAAAGGAACAAAAACTGAAATTAGTTTGCAAAACTTTTCCCCAGAAGCTTACACAATGCTATAATAGTAAGAAAGTGAAATGTTTGGCTCTTACTTTTTGCTATGTAATCGTTCTTTGGTTTACTCGAATCTGAAATAAAACAGAATGCAACTAAGCAATAGATAATAATCCTTTCGATTCCTTCTGAAGGAAATCACATACCTACTGGAGACGCTTTGTTTATGCTTGTGAGTTCACGTCTTGTTTTCTTATTCTTTGTATCTTTTGATCGTCTATTTACTGCAACAATATTCGTATTAAATGATTACATTATTATTACTATCACTATCACACTATCTTCACTTTACTTCACTTAATCAACACTGCTACCTTAATTTTTTCATTATTAACTGGACCATTGTGAATATCATCTTAATAAGGGAGCTTAGGCAACCAATGGCAACAATTGTAGAGTTTACAATAACATTAAAACCGAGCGTTATCATTTCTCTTATAACCAATCGTGTTTTAACCAGTAGGTCGTTTTCGTTTATTACAGTGAGCCAGTTCTGCTTTGGCCAATGCCTTAAGCAATGTGTTAGAGTTATCTTTTCAGCATCATTTTCAGCATAATCATCATTATCCTTTGATCATGATAACTTTCATCTATATTATCTCATAATCATCTTTGCTCTTCATCATATGATCAAGGTATTATCATTATTACAATGACCCCATTGTTATTGTTGTCGTCGTCATCAAAAAGTGAAGAAATTTATTTGTCCACTACAACAAAAAGGCAGAAATTATAGCTGCCCGCAGTAATTTATATTTAGCCGAAGTGCTAACGTGATAATCCATTGGAGCTGGGATCTACTAGGTAGGGATGGTAGCATCATAATAACATATGGTTTATCTTTAAAACCCAAGACAACACTTACCGTTTAGAAAACCTGGCGTTCTAGAGGGTCTCTTAAAAAGCTGTGCAGTATTCCTTAAAATTTTATTTCTTCTAATAGTTTGAGGACGGAGATATTGTCCACCAATTCCATGGTATCCTACTGGTCCTACGAAACGAAGATTGAACTTGAAAGAAATTGACTGCATCTGTAGTAAAACTACTTATACTAAAGCCCTTCCCCAAACCTCTAAGAAGCACAAGTTCCTCTTTACAACCTCTTTATATTTAATAAAAGGGTTAAACTTGATCTTAGTCGACAAATTAAATATTTTTCTCAAGTGAGGCATGAGGTATGTGTAGCGCTAAATTAGACTTCCTCTACTCAAAAGGCCCCCGCGTCCTATTGAAATAAATTGAACTAGGAGAGAGAAGTTAGTAGCGTTTATTGTATCGACATATATCTTGTTTATTGCTGACATCACAGGAATTTATTACTCGCCTTCACCGGGAAGCAAGTTCTGTTTCGCTATTGCCCTTGTTTCTATTTCTGAAAGCTCTTCGTTCTCTCCTGCGGAAAAGCAAAACAAAACTGAATTCACCTTTTCCTTCCAAGCAAAGTAAGAACTCTAGCAATGACATCTTAAATTGTTACATTCATGTGGGTATAATGCCTCCAAGTATTCTGTTAAATGCTGAATTAATTTTCTTCCTTCTGGAATACAAAATCAACACACAATGGGGAATTTTACTTTCTCTCATTTGACTTAAATGACCACAAGTCAGTCACGAAAGACTTTTATCTTAGTGTTACCGTAATGATTTCTTCGGGATTCTTAGGAGGCTCCGACGGCCAAGAGCATCATGAAATAGCTTCCAGAGTATTTTTACTCTCGTGATAAGTAGCTATGTTAGTTTCTTGGGACAAAGAAAGTTTTTACATGAAAAAAAGTTTCACTGCCACATGGCCAACCAACAACCAACAACCAACATGGCCTCCTTTCTTTGTTTTGCTCCACCAATGGCCGACGTGACGTCATGTGAAAACGCTATATAAATCATGGGCTGTCGTTTTCGGGCACATTATAATATTTTTTGGTTACATAAGGAGCCCACAAACCGGCGCAACCCCCATGCTTCCAGCCTGTGCAGCGGCTTTCCACAGCGCTGTTTATTTTTAACACCACTTTGGAGTATTTAATATGGCATCGAAACATCAGCAATACTAGTTTTTCGTATCTAGTGCTGACTGATTTGTATTTGACATTTAAAGTATATGGAATTATCGATCTTGACATAAGATATTAAATGAGAACGCTGTTGCATGGGCACAGGAGAACTGAAGGCTTGCTCCGGGTTATTGGCTCCTGGTTACATCATAAAAAGTTAAGACTTACCTATTGGCTGTTGTGGTCCCCAGGTGTTTGACCGGAAGGGACCATTTGTTTCCTCTGAGAAATATCTACTGCCTTCATTGTCAGCAGCTGATAAAACAGAATATAGGTACAGGTGATAAAAACGTAAGTGACCACTCAAACCAATCGCAGATGTTTAATAACTTTTTTGAAGGTTTCAAATGGTAGAGCGCACAACAGGCTTCCTATCACCCCTATAGTCTTGAAAAGAACATTAGCTGTATCACTGACAAACTCAAATGAAGTTGCAAGAACTTTCTCCTCCCTTGTAGCACGGCAAAGTATAAGTTTGCTTAAACGTCAGGGGCTCAAGAAACATTAAGTAATACTTATTTATTCAATTACCTTTGACATCATGCCTCTGAAAGGTAACAACGAATACCCACTTGTGCAATTCCCTTACCTTCAGAAGAAGCCACGGTGCTCTTTTTATGTGTATTTGCTACAGCGAAATAATAGGATTTAATCAAATACTTGACATATCTGAAAAATGACTAAAGCTAGTGAAAGCCAATTAAATGAATAAATCACTGTTGAAAGCAAATACATATTTTTGAAAAGACTTATTTCGTATTTATTTAGATAACTATGCTGTCAGGCCTGGCAAAATAATAAAGAGAGCAAATGTTTATTTTGTATTCATACCTTGTTTATGAGTGTAATAAAGTGGCAACTCTGCTCCGACAGGCATTGAAAAGAAAACTGTCGGAAAAAAAATTGACAAGTATTGTTTTATAGCTGAAAATGTATCCCAGAATGCATGGCACTCATTGGCTAACTAGAAGTCACATGACACGATATAACAATAAAATCGTTGACTTACTCCTTTGAATTATGTTTTTCTTTCTATTTATTTCTCTTTCTGCAAAAAAAACTCAGTTAGGTAAGATAACGTCGATAAAGGCAAAGTGGACGGTAAATATGGAATGTAAGTAAATAGTACAGTGTCAAGTAACTGATGAGATTAGTGTTTCTGAGGGATATAACTGCGAACCGAGTAAAATTATTACTTGCAAGCGTGGACTGACCTTTTCCATAACTGTTTTCTGGTCCTACGTGGACATGCTTCACCACTTTTGGGTACTTGAACGGATGGGGAACTAATCAAGAGAGATAACAAATCAAAACGGAACTTCCGACCATTGTTGTATAATTGTGATCAGTGATTAAGTAATAGAAACATTTATCTCAACACATTTATATATTTCATTACTATTGCAACTTTTTGGGCTCATCCTCCATATAAAAACATGTTATTTGTACGAGTGGCTTAAAACAAAGGGCAAGAGTCAACATGGTAGCCTAAGATCTGGGTCGACTTTGCCATTCATCATAACTTACATCCATCCAAAAGACACTCTGTGACTTGAGCTAATTGAGGTATTAGAGGAAACATTTTGCATAAGACACAGAGCAGGAGCATAAATGAAAGAATGGTAGACGTCCCTAAAAGAGAGAATGGCGGGAAAAACCAAGCGGTGACACACCAAACAGTCCACGTAGACATGAGAAAACAAGAGTTTACAACAAGAGAACGATACGCCTCGAGGGATTAGCCTGACAGGCCGTGGAGCATGCCATGCGAATCTAACCGAGCAGACATACGAATTTAGGCCCCGTCCACACGAATCTGAATGTTTTTGAAACCGTAAATTTTTTACACGAATCGGCCTAATTCCTTCCACATGAAACCAGTGAATCTGTTCACTGAAACAGCATCTTTTTGAAACTGCTCTCCAGAGTGGTCCAGGGCCCACTTCATACGAATCCGGGTGAAATTATGTGCGATTTCAAAAATCTTCGGATTCGTTAAGACAAACCCTCAGCCAAGCAGCCAGAAATGTCTAAGATATTTTCGTGCCTTATGAATATATGAGAATGGAATAATTCTGCATGTCTAAAGAAATTATGTCACCTGTCAGAGTTCAGTACCAAGACCTTCGGCAGGTCTATTGGGTAAATACCTTGCAAACCTTTGACAGCTTCAAGTTGTAAATGTGAGTTGGTATTTATTTTAGTTTAATCCTTTGAGAATGCATTGCAGAAATTGCCTCGAGTTTATTCTTTCACAGTAAGGCTTGGGGCGAATTAAGGTTTTTAAAATTCATTTCTTCACGCTCTCAGTTGGATTGCCGATATTTTGAGTTTGAAAACGATAAAAACCAAGGATACAAATCTCACAGCCACTTCATAGCATAATTCTGCTGTCATATCCGAAGAAAAGAAGACGTTAGAAACGGGAAAAGCCAGGACACAAAAGTTGAGACGAGCGTAAGGTATGATTCTAACAAATTCTTTTGCCAGGATTTTGTCATAGTTATTGTCACCAGGAAAAATCGCCCTATGCATCGCCAGTACATCAGTAAGAACAACAACAACAACATAAGCTTTAATTGCCGGATTGGATAATGTCTGTAGAAATTTAAGGTGTTGTGCTTCTTAGCTTTTGTTATAGATAGTAATCTCTAGGTTATAATTATGAACCTGAGTTAGGTATTACAGACAACGTCCAAGCGAAGCGCCGACATACAGCAACAAATTAAAGTTATTAGCT